>NW_028240893.1:0-14487 GCF_964263255.1 Lissotriton vulgaris
ATATGAATAATGATGCTGCTGGAAAAGTTAATTTATCGATAAAGAACAATAAACCAAGGGGCATATTATCAAGGGATTTATCTCCGCTTTTTTGGCTTTAAAAGCCAAGAAAGCAGAGATAAAATGATCTCCCGATTACCTAGTGTCGCTAACACCAGTTAGCGACACATAGTAGGAGATAGCGACCATCATGGGCCCCGCTTTACATGTCAGAGAAATTTATCACTAATGACATGCAAAGTGGGCGTGCCAAGATGTTAGCGACTGGAAACAGTCGCTAACATCGCTATCTCCTAATGCCAACTTTTGGAGATATTCAAGCTAAGCGCAAACATCTCCAAAAGCTAACACCTGCCCTGCCATGTTATAAAATGGGAGGTGGATAACATGGCTTAGAGCATTCGCTCGGTAATGCATGAATATCGCTGACTTTACAGCGATATTCATGCATTTCGGCCGATTATTATCGTTTCAAAGATAAACCTTGCTAATAGCAAGGTTTATCTGCGATAAAAATAATCGCAGCTCGGAGATAAATTATCGCTATTGCTTGGTAATATGCCCCCATGATCCATAAACCAGATTTGAACATCTTCGATAGTCTTGAAGCTCTTCCCATTTTATCAAAGATATAGATGTGTGGAAATCCAATTCACATGGATATATTAAATTGTCATTAAAATCTAAAATGGTAAATCCTCTCCTTTCCTATTCTATCAACTTGATTAAGGGGCGTGTGACATGTCGGTTTTTAGGTCGAGCCTGAGCAGCGCACGTGCTGCTCTGCGAGGCATGCTGTATTGAGGTAGAAATTTGAAGGCCGGTTAGAGTAGCCCCATCTGCCTCGCTGTCTACTTGTGTTCGTTAAGGCCGTCTACCACAGAATTGAAAGAATGAATCCATCTACACTCCTTGTAGTTCAGGGAAGTGGACTGGAGTTGGAATAGTACATTTTATCCCTCTGCAATCCAACACTTTCCCTACTGTTGCACCTATTGGAGGGGGAATAGTAAATGTTATCCCTCCACAATCCAACACTTTCCCTACTGTTGCACTTATTGAAGTGGGAATAGTAAATGTTATACATCCCCAATCCAACACTCTCCCTACTGTTGTACTAACTGGAGTGGGAATAGTAAATTGTATTCCTCTGCTATCCAACACTTTCCCTACTGTTGCACTCACTAGAGTGGTAATAGTGCATTTTACCCCTCCGGAGAACAGCGCTTTCCCTACAGTTGCACTGACTGGAGTGGGAATAGTAAATGTTACCCCATCGTCATTAAACACTTTCCCTACAATTGCACTGAATGGAGTGGGAATAGTGAAACTTGCCCATCAGCAATCTAGCACTTTCCCTACAGTTGCACTGACTGGAATAGTCAATGTTACCCCTCCTGCAAGCCAGAGGTTTCCCTACTGTAGTACTGACTGGATTGGGAATAGTACATTTTACTCCTCTGAAATCCAGTGCTTTCTCTACTGTTGCATTGGAGTGCGAATAGTAAATTGTAAACCTTTCACAATCCAACACTCTCCCTACTGTTGCAGTGGAGTGGGAATTGCTTTTTTTGTTAATTATAAATTCTATTGTTGTGTTAAGAGTAGTGGGAATAGTAAATTGTAGTATTTTGTAATGTTATATTTTATGTAATTTAACATTTTTGTAGAATGAATAGTAATTTAATTTTGAGTGGTGTAAAATATTTTGTCACTGTTGTGTTGTGTTAGGTGGGAGTAATTATTTTTATATTAATTTAGAGGAAACATGTTGTCTTTTTAATGTGGTGGGAAATGTATATGTATTTAGTTTAATTTGTGATAATTTATTTTGAAATTAATATAGTTATGTGTTTGATTGACTATAATAATAATAATATAATTTGCAAAGTGTTTTGTTTGTAACTTTTTTATTAACCTTTTCCGTGCTCAAGACAGAATGGTTCCGTCATTAGCACAAGTGCAAGTGGGCTCATGACAAAACCATTCCATCATGAGCACACTTACAATAAATTTCCCATTTTTCTTTTTTTGCCTTGCGAGGTGGGGAAGACATACCTTCCTGGACTCCCAAGGGTGTCTACTTTTCAGAAATGTCTGGGTTCTTTAGGTTCTCCTAGATGCTTGCGAACCCAGGACCAAAAATACTGGTGCTCACCTATCTATCACAAAACAACCTGGTTTTTCAAGTGGGTCTACTGCGTTTTTGGTCCCAGGCTCAGCGGCCATCTGGGGAAACCTACTAAAACCAGACATTTCTTAGAACTAGACACCCAGGGGAGTCCATTGAGGTGTGGCTTGCATGGATCTCCCAACATGTTGCTACCCAAAAGCCCCTGCAAACCTTAAATTTAGCAAAAAAATAACATTTTCACTCACTTTTCTGTGTGGGAAAGTTGTGGGCTCACCGGGCCGCCACAATGTTCCTATCACTCAGCGTTTTCTCAGGTCTCCCTATAAAAATGGTACCTCACTTGTATGGGTAGGCATAGTGGCCGCAACAGGAAATTACCCAAATTCTACTGTGTAGACTTCAAAATTACCTATCACAAAACAACCTGGTTTTACAAGTGGGATCACCTGGGTTTTTGGCCCGGGCTCAGTGGCAATCCAGGGAAACATACCAAACCCACACATTTCTAAAAGGTAACAACCCGGGAGAGTCCAGGGATGTATGTCTTGTTTGGATCAAACAATGTTTTCATACCCAGAATCCCTGGCAAACCTTAAATTTTGCTGAAAAAATCAAATTTTTCTCTAATATCTGTGTGGGACAGTTATGGGATCACTGGGTTAACACAAATTTCCTACTACCCAGTGTTCACCCAGGTCTCCCCATAAAAATGATACATTACTCCTGTGGGTGGGCCAAGTCCCTGTGACAGGCAAGGGCCCAAAACATATTGAGGAGACATCAAAATTACCTATCACCAAACGACTTGGTTTTGCTAGAGGGGAATCTGGGTTTTTTGGCCCTGGACTCGGCAGCCATCTGGGGAAGGCTACCAAACCCACACATTTCTGAAAGGTAGACACCCAGGGAGTCCAGGGAGGTATGGCTTGAGTGGATCCCCCAATTTTTCCTACCCAGAATCCCCTGTAAACCTCAAATGTAGCTGAAAAAAATCACACAATGAAAAACCATTGCAAGACCATGCTCAGTTATTGGCTCTGGGCTCCTTGGTTTCTTGGTAAACCTTCAAGTCCTATATTTTCCCACAACCAGAAGGGTCCTACGGATGTAATGTATATTACTTCCAAACATCTGTCATACTTAGAAGAAGTTACAGGTGAAAACGTTGGCACAAATGGCTGTTTTTTCAACTAATTTTAAATTTTTCTTAATTTCAACAGTAAGGGGGCTATTAGGAACGCGGGCGGACTCCAGTCTGCATGCCACCCTAGTGGTGCTGGGACTGGCCGCCAGTGGTGCGGCGGTCCCGCACCGCCAATTAGGATGCCACAGCCACCATTGCAGTCGCAACCTGTATATTTAACATTCTAGCAGACAGTGCTGTATTTAGTACCCGCCACAATGTTATACGGGCATGTTGTGCATTTGCATGCACAACGTGACAGACACCGCATGGTGCCTGCCACCTTGTGCATTCAAATGTCGGGTGGCACCATGGGTACCCCCCCAAAGTACAACCACCCACCCCCTCAAACCCCGGTCATTCCCTGCATTTTTTTCAATGGAGGAGTCTCCACCATGGAGAGGCATGAGACAGCCATCAGCATAATATGGATGGTGGTGCCTGGAAGGCACCGCCACCATATTGCAGGTCTTTTCCGCCCGGTAGGCAATCGGGCAGATTGCCTACCAGCAGAAAACTGGTGGATGACCCTTCCGTCCGCCTGGGTCCCCACCACCATTGTAATATGGCGGGGGAAATGTTAGGCGGGTGGACAGCAACGGCGCCATACGGGCGGTGGCGATCTGCCCGCCATCCTAATAGACCCTTTAGTTTCTATAGAAAAACTTGAAGAATCTACACAAATGCCCCTTGCTGAATTCAGAATGTTGTCTACATTTCAGAAATATGTAGCTTTCCAAGATCCATTACTGATTCCACACCTATTTCTATCAGTAACTGGAAGGAGGTTGAAAGCACAAACATTTGCAAAAATAGGCTATTTCCCAGTAAAAAGCAAAAGTGTGTTTTCTGACAACAGTCTGCCTGACCATGAAAGCTGGGAAAATGGTGATTTCAGCATCACAAACCCTTTGATGATACCATCCGCAGGGAAAAAAACATACGCTTTCATCTGCAGCACGTTTTCTTTATTTAAAAAAACAAAAACATAGCTGTATTTTGGCTAATTTCTGGGTCCCTTCCACAAATCCTTGCTGCTTTTAAAATCTTCATGATGTTGGAAGAAAAGGTTACAAATTTGGCGTGGATACCTTATGTGGATAAAACGTTACAGGGGCCTAAACACAAACTACCCCAAATAGTCAAAGAAAGGCTTAGCACAGGGGGCAAAGGCCTAGCAGCGAAAGGATTAGATTGCAAATATCTGTGTTGTTTAGTTTTTATTAGTATTTTATGTTTTTGGTACATTTAAATATGTTTATATACATTTTTGTGTGTGTTTATAATTTTGAAAGGAAGTTTTTTGTTTTCTTTTCTAAAATATACATTCAATAATTGTTTTATAAATTAAAGTTATCATTTAAGTTGTGTTTATTTTAATATTTTAGATTATATATATTGTAAAATCCAAATTTAAAACAACTATATTATTCTAAACAATATATTTTTTATATTTTTTATATTTTTGTTCCTACTTTTTCAGTTATTGGAAGTTGATATTTTTGTATTCTATATAAATGTAAATGTAAATGTAAATGTATTTGAGCTTATATAGTGCCAGCTACCCGCAGTGGGTGTCCCGGCGCTTGCTTAGGGAACCTGTCCTGGTATTCCCCTGTGAGATAGCCCCGGCAGGGTATCCACAAGGTGAAAGCCAGGCATCCCGCCGCGAGGGGCCATATTTTTCCCTCGATACTTTTTATATCCATATTTCTGGGGTTGATATTATGTCAGTGAACCAGATCTAACTTAATAAGGCAGGAAAGCTCTGAGGTGGGTTCAGATACTGAGACCGCATTTAAGGGAGAGGATTGTAGGTCAGAATTTGGAAGTGATTTTTGAGTTGGTGTACTAAATATTCCAAATTGTTTACCCAATAATTAATTCCTTTTTTTTTGGATTATGACTACCTTGAGGACAATGTGCAGCAAACAAATTTGCATGTCAAACCTTTTATGTAATCACCTACATTTTGAATTCCCTTCTTAACCAATCTAAGCTGTACTACTCTAAATTAAAGAAAATCTAAATGTAATGCATTACATGCATCTTAAGAACACAAGACTAAATGCTATGAACTTAAACCACCTGTGAAAATAGTAACAAAAAGAAAACTAATATTAATAAATATTAGACTAAAGGCCCGATTCTGACCTTGTTCAGAAAGGAATACCGAACGACTTGGGTTTGGAATGCTTTCCATACGACTCAGACTGGGGAAGACCGACCGAACGAGTATGATGCAATTGAATGCATCCTGATACCGAACATGAACACAGGCTTACATTTACAAAAGGTGTGGTTGGGGATAATCGTGTGCCCTCTGGCAGGCACCTTTTGATGCCTGCCGCACTGTGCATGGCTGGAAAAGGGCCTCACAGGCCTGATTTGGTGGGCCCCGGGTGAAGGGGAGACTGCTAGGGCCCCCCAAAGACTGATCTTGGAAGTCTTTTCAATCCGAGCACACAAAGTTTTACCCCTCCGCTATCAAACACTTTCCCTACTGTTGCACTTACTGGAGTGGGAATAGTAATTTTTACCCCTCCGCTATCCAATACTTTCCCTACTGGTGCACTCACTGGAGTGGCAATAGTAATTTTTACCCCTTTGCTAGCTAACACTTTCCCTACTGTCGCACTCACTGGAGTGGGAATACTATTTTTTACCCCTTCACTATCGGACATTTTTCCTACTGCTGCACTCTCTAGAGTAGGAATAGTTATTTTTGCCACTCCATTTAAAGACTATTAAATATGATAATATTTTATTCATAATATAATGTTTTTTTCATTAGATTTTATGTTATGGGTGTATGTGTGTATATATATACATAACACCTACTGGCGTCTCGCCAGTAGGTATATATAGTTAGGATTTTTTGTCTATGGGACTTTTGAAAATTCTATGTCTAATAACTTTGGCGTTTGTGGACGGAATCGGCTGAAATTCACATTTTGTTTCTGAGCAGCCCCTGAAAATTTGGGGGGGTTTCGTCAAGGGGGGGCCGAGAAAAAAGGGGGGTCCCAAAACGCGTTTTTCCCATGTTAATTTCCATAGGGCCTTTGGCCTCACATTTAGCTCGAACGGCTGAATGGATTTGCACGAAACTTGGCAAAATTGTAGGGACTGTTAGCCCGATGTGCCTTTGCTAGGTCTCAATATATGTGCTCCAGTGGATTTTGAGAAATTAACGTTCAAAACAAGATATATATCTGTAACAGCGCTCCGGGCTGCGCTCCGGTCCGCTTACTTTTCGCAAAACGGAACTTTGCGATGCGAAGCTGATTGGCTCCCCGGTGTCTGTCAACATTCTAAACAGTCCGGAGCGGCCGCCATCTTATCTCTCGGTAGGATCGAGAGAGAAGAAGAGGTGAAAAACGAAGGGGGAATTTAATGAAAGGGGGCAAGGTATACCCCTCTTGACCCCCTAGGAATGTTGTTGGGGTTATTAAAGGGTCCCGTGGGGAAAATAAAAAAATATATATTTTTCACGGTAGAAGCGCTTCACGGGCCGCGAACTGGGCCGCAAACTGGTAGCGAAACGGGAATTTGCCATTTTGTGCTTCGTTTTAATTAAATTACTAGGTATAAGGGGGTGCGGGAGACGTATCCTAATCCCTTATGTTTTCTGAGGGTGGCTGAGGAGGCTTATATATGTTGATACATGTCTTCCAGCGGCTGTGCGTGAGCTTTTTTTTTTTTTGCTGCGTGACGTCTGTTAACGTTCGATTTGATGGAAATCAGGAAGTGTTGACCGCCAATTTGTCAGTGCGATAAAATATTTTGTTATAAATGAATCCTTATTGATAAACATTGTCTGCGCCATCTTGCCTTTTTTCCAATGCCACAATTTTGTCGTGCACGGCAGCCATTTTAGATGCCAGGCCGGTCCCAGGCTATCACCTAGCCCTGCGGATGTAGTTTATGGCCCCAGCTGTAGAGAATCCAGACATGCCAACCCTCCCGATTCAGGCGTGAGACTACTGATTTCAGTGCTAGTCTCCCGCCTCCCGATTTCTGCAAGCAAAAACCCGGGGGCATATTACCAACAACTGGCGATAATTTTTGTCTCTAACTTGTTTAGAGACAAAAATTATCGCCGCACACCGGCGATTTTTATCGCAGATAAACCTTGCTATTAGCAAGGTTTATCGCAAATGCGATAAAAAACGGCCGCAATGCTTGAATATCGCTGAAAAGTCAGCGATATTCATGCATTATCGAGCAAATGCTCTTAGCCATGTTATCCACCTCCCATTGGATAACATGGCTAAGAACTGCTCAGGGCAGGTGTTAGCTTTTTGAGATATTCGCGCTTAGCGCGAATATCTCCAAAAGTTGGTAATAGGAGATAGCGATGTTAGGGACTGTTTCCAGTCGCTAACATCTTGGCACGCCCACTTTGCATGTCATTAGTGATAAATATCACTGACATGCAAAGCGGGGCCCAAGATGGTCGCTATCTCCTTTTAGCTGTCACTTACTGGTGTTAGCGACAGCTTGGTAATAGGGAGATAATTTTATCTCCGCTTTCTTGGCTTTTAAAGCCAAAAAAGCGGAGATAAACCCCCTTGATAATATGCCCCACGATTCCTCGGGGGTTTCAGCTGACAAGGCTTGGTATTGTGTTACGTGGTAATTCGTCCAGGAAACGTCAGAGGGTCGATGCAGGGGTTCTAGAAGGGGTGATAAACCATTTAAGCCTCATGAACAAGCGCATGGTCTTTTAAAGATCTTTGAAGTACTCGGGGCGGCGGTGTGTGTGTGTCCTCTTTCAGGAGCGGGCGGGGGGGAGAGGGGGAGGGCACTGCCAGCAACTTGCCAGGCCAGGCAGTGTTCAACACTTGCATCACCCTTTCTCTGCCTGCTATTGCGCTCCATGCTTCGGAAAGGTATGAAAAACAACGTGCATTTGAGTTTGAAATGTCCGATCCTGTAGCAGTACACTTGCAAAGCCCACACATGACAATAACCCGATTCAAGGCCCCATTCACCCGATTTTTTAAAAATATATAGCACTCCAACAAAGTAGGATTATAAAACTTTATTAACGAACAAAAACTGTAACAAACATTTAAACATTTTTGACAAAAAAAAGCAACAATGGTAAGAAGCTGTCTTTTGTGCGAATAGTCCCAAGGCAGCACAACGTGCTGAGTTCTGGACGGCACCCAGGTGATGCCACCTGGGTGCCGCACTGGTTTTTGGGATCCTACAATGCAGCTCAGAAAAACAGCGTGGGGCGTCCCGGGTGGTGCGGGGGGAGGCCTCGTCAGTAGCGGTCTGTTGTGCGAATAGTCCCAAGGCAGCAGAACGCGCTGAGATGTGGATGGCACCCAGGTGATGTCCAGTAAACTGCCGCACTGGTTTTGGTATCCTACAATGCTGCTCCGAAAATTGGCGTGGGGCGGCCCGGGGGGGGGGGGGGAGGCGGCGTGAATGGGCCTCCCCAAGTGGCGGCCATCCAGCTGAGTTGCGCCCGCTCTTGCGGCTACAGCGTCTCGCTCACCATGTAGTTGAGTTGCTTTCACTCTTGCAATGCAGCGATAGGCGGCTGCCACAGGTCTCTTAAAATGGCGGCCGGCTCTTCGGTTTTGGGCCTGGTCCACTAAAATGGCCCTGGGACACCTTGGAACTCGGACGCTTGCCTGCTAGGGCTTGGGCTCCATTCTCGAAAGCGTCCCCTCAGCCGTGAAGATTCTACAAAAGTCTTGGGGGCCCTCGACTCCTGCAGGCTTCCGGTGGGGAGCGGCTGCCATGATTGCTCGCGGAATGACCACGACGGAGCAACAAGATGGTGGTGCTCTCATGCTGACGCCAGCTTCAGTCTGAAACATCCAGAAACAAGGTGGGGCTTTCATCGTTTGGGAAAAAAAATGTTCTAAACCAATGAAAAGTGTTATTTTTAGGTCATATGACCAAGCCTTCCATCTTTAGGAAACCAAAAGTAAAATGAACCAATGAAAAGTTTTATAAACAAGTCACATGACCTGTTATGCGGCATAGGGCTACAAAAAGCGTAGAAAATCCGTTGGCACGTGAGGCGGCGTCAGTAGCGGACCGGTTGCGAATAGGCCGAAGGCAGCACAACGCGCCGAGATCCGGATGGCACCGAGTTAGTGTCCAGCAAGTTGCTGCACTGGTGTGGCTATCCTACAATGCTGTGCCGAAAGACGGCATGTCCAGCTGAGTTCCGGTCACTTTTGCGGTACAGTGACTCGAACGCACCGAGATCCGGATGGCACCGAGGTGGTGTCCAGCAAGTTGCCGCACTGGTGTGGCCATCCTACAATGCTGCGCCGAAAGTCAGTGTGGGGTGCCCCGTTGGCTTATGAGGTGATGTCAGTAGTGGACCGATGTGTGAATAGGTCGGGACCAGCACAAGGCGCCCTGCACTGTTGAGCCTTTTTCAATGCCTGTTTTTTGTTGTTTCCCCTCCATCAAAAACAAAAAAAAAATATAAAACTGTGCAAAAAATACAAAAAAATCAAAAAATGTTTAGAAAAGCAGTGCTTGTAAGACTGTCTGAAGCTCTTTTGCATCTGCTGCAGCTTCACTATTGCCCTGGTGTGGCCAAAGATCGCCCATGACATAGGCGGCCGGCTCCCGAGGTCCGGCGGAACTTTTTTCCTTTTCCTTTCTGATTCTTGTCCCACAATCCGTTTCACCTGAAGATACGACCAGGTTCCTGAATGTGTGCAGGGGGACGCTATTGATTGAATGAAAATGGCGGCTTGACACAAAGCTGACTCAAGCGTTGCTGTTGATGCTATACAGACAAAAATTGGTTTTCAGTTTGTACATTCTTCAGGATTTTTTTTTCCATCCAAGGCTGATTGAGAGTTTGTAGAAAAATGGCTTCAGATTTTCCACATATTACTCTTCAACATTCTTCCTAAATGTAACAATGTGAGACTCACTAGGAAAATGGCTGTTTATCTTTCCTTTCAAAATGCTGCCAACAATATTTTCTGAATGGAAGACACCATCTTGTAGCGTAAAGGGCCGAAAGGGGTTCTGGTCTGGCCGATTGTTGGTGGAGACATTTTGACTATATCTTGGACCTGCCCGGCCTCGCCCAAAATGGCGCCGGTATAAATGGGACTCGTAACTCCTTGTTGTGTACTGGTTGAACAACCTTGATATCACGAGATACGAATGCAGTTTTGATGCTCATGGCGGGCGGGGACGAGAATTGATTGAATATTTCTACATCCCTATTGATATTAAGTTCTGATGTGTTATTTTTTACTGTACTATTGAAAGTTCGAATTAACGTCACCCATGGCACTTGCACGCAAATGTATATCTAGATAACTTTTTTGTAAGTGGCCCTGTCGTATTTTAATTACAAAATGTACGTCCACCGATTCCGCAACTGTTAGACATCTTAGTTCTTGCAACCTAATGGCTCGCTCGTTACGTTCCTCTATAATGTAAATGTCTCCTCATCATATACGATTTCAGTTTGCTCCGTGGCCGGCCCACGTGGTTATAGGCCTGTATTTGTATACTGACATTTTCACAATAAAGGTTTTTAAAACAAAACACGGTAGTAGTATTTACATTGGTAAAGTTTTTACTTTTAGTCACTGTTTTCGAATCAGTAAAAGGCAAGCGAAATAAAGCAGTCCAATTACATGACGGATAAAAGGTATAATATGTAGGAATGCAGTAAAGATAAATGGTCAAGGGCATAACTGACTAGGTGTGTGAGTAACTCCATGGATGAGTGACAGTCTGTGACTGTCTGTTTACACTGATTGTATCTAAGGTTATATTAGAGTCTGAAGAGGTTCATGGTATTATCACATGAATGATATCATCAGTGATGTGATCAGTCATGTCAAATGAGATGTTATCAGTGATTTTATCAGTGATGTCATTTGAGATGTCATCAGTGATGTCATTTGAGATGTCATCAGTGATGTCATCAGTGATGTCACTAACCATGTCATGAATGATGTAATATGTGACATCATCAGCAGTGGATTGCGGGTGCGCGATATATAGTTAGTGGAACTAACTATATATGAAATTTCAATGGTTTTGTGTGAGTAAAATAAGGTTTTGAAAAGGCTAATCCCTAACTATATATGGTCTATAACCAATGGTTTTTTCAGTGAATATATATATATATATATATATATATATATATATATATATATATATATATATATATATATATATATATATAAAATTATGTGTACACGTGTATATACTTATAACATTTTAAAATAAATTATAGTTTATTATTTGTTTAAAGTAAATATAGGATGTCGATATTTTTGACATTGATATTTATGACTCAATATTTGTGTATAGGGATATTTTGGGCATCAATATCAGTGAACCAAATTGTAGCTTCTGCTGTGGAAGCAAAGGTCAGATACAGTCAGATACAAGAAGCAAGGTGGTCTTGCTGGAGCTCCTCGCTTTGGGGAGTTCTCCCTGAACATTCTTAAAGTAGAATGGAACTTAGTCATGTTTTTGGAGGTGTCTGGACCTTTGAATGGGACAAATCTGAAATCCAGTCTGACTCTGTGGAACTGCTGTTAGGACACTTTTTCCAGCAGGTCTCACTTAAGCTGTGGAAGAAACATTTTCAAAGGTTTCCAAACTTTCTTCTGATGCTCAAACAACCAGAGCAGTACACTCCTAAAGCCCAACTGACCTTAGGACAGGCACCAATAGACTCCAGGTCCAGATTATGATGTTGGATGGACCGGAGTCCATCCAACATCGGTTGGGAACTGGAACTGAATGACCTCCTGTCGTTGGTTTCAGTCCAGCAAATAGGATGCAACCAAACACTGTTTGGTTGCAATCTTATTCTTTACAATGGGAGCATGCATTCTGAAAGGAATGCATGCTCTCAGAGTAAAGAGCAGCGGTGCAGTTCATCCCTGCCACCGGGCACAGGGATCAACAGGGGCTAGGCAGCCATCCAGAGGCCTTTCACCCATGGAGGCCCTCAAAGTAGGATTCCCACATTCCTTTCTGTGTCGGAAAGGCCGGCTCATAAAGGCTGTTGGAATCTTCCATTGTAATCCCTCGGCTGGAAGGAGCCGCCCAAGGGATTGATGGAGGATTTCTCAATGGCAGCCGGCTCTCCGAGCCCGTTGGAGGCCATTCGAAACCTGGTTTGGATTCCTTTCCGACCACCCCATCAAAATTGGTAGGGTGGAATGGCATCCAAACGAGCCATTTTGATACGGTCGGAATTGCTCTGACCATTGGTTGGAGCTGTTTCCAACTGCATTGAAATCGGCATTTTGCAGCTTGTTGTGTCCCTATAACAAGACAGGAGGCCACCCAAAAGACATTTCAAGTCCTCTTCTTTGTCTCTGGTAGAAGAGGGAGTAGTTCTAGCCCTTCAGGTCAATCCACAGTTTTCAAACCCAGTGGCTGCTACTGGACTAGGGTAGTGTGGCAGCGGAGGGGGGTTTAGGAGTGAATAAAAAAAGGACTTAACGGGAATGGCTGGCTGCTGCCTCCCCTCCATCCTCTTCTTCCTTCTTCCTGTCCCGGCAGGCAGCAGGAAGCACCCAGGCACACAGGATCCCCCATAGCCAATCACAACATACTGCAATGTTGTGTTGTGATTGGTTTATGCCCCCTGGTTTGGCATTCAGATGGGGACAAGGAGCCTGTGCATTTTCCTCGCCAGGCTGTGAAATGCAGCCTGCTGGGGAACATGCAAAGTGCTCATGATTGGTTGGCTAGCTCAAGAGGGCCGGCCAAACATCATAGGGAGTGTAAACCACTCCTCCCTGCTCTCCCAAGCCCTCTCTCCTGAATGCAATTGGAAAAATAAAATGATAATAGCGTTATGTTATTATAATTGTATTTTTATTTTTGTGCAGTGGGGCAACAATCCCCTGCCGTAGCAGAGGAGCCGCCACAGCTCAACCAGCAGATGCAGTCTATCTATTGATCCAGAGAGTGTTCCAAGATTGGTGACTTGGGGTACCCCAATTTTGCCTGGCACCTGATAGTAGGTGGGTGACAACTGTCTCTTTCTTAACTGCAGGCTCTAAGCACAGTCAAGCAAGTAGCTTTAAAAGCTACTTGTGGCAACGGTTTGATAAAAACTCTTTTAATGATCAATTGAATCAGAGCAAACCTTGCTTTTTTTGTAGATTCAGAAAGAGCCTCCTTACAATACCATAATTGGATTTCAGCAGCTGTTCATATTACCATCCCCCAGAGATCTGGAATATCTAGCAGGACTGCACCCAGAGAGCCTTGGTTCTCTGAGGAACTAATATCATTAAGAAGACTCTGCCATAGTCAAGAAAGATGCTAGTGCAAACATTATGACCCCAGGGAAAAAGAAAGATACCAGTCAAGATTGGCACAATATAAAAAACTGATTAAAAGCACTAAAATCAGAAATCATTCAGAAAGAATAGAAGGTGCCTAATACAACACTAAGGAGCTGTTTGCGACAGGTTTGAAGCTTAGCCATATGGAGGAGACTAGTCAAAGCACAACAGATCAAGCGTTCTGTGACAATTTGGCCTCATATTTCTGTGATAAAGTTTCTGCTATTTACAACACTTTTGCGGCTCATTCAGTCAACACACTAACTGTTCAGGCGCCACTAACTGATACCAAAAATCCACTTTTAGGCATGCCCATTTCGGCCCAAGAATGCATGCACTTTGTTTTATAAATTTTACACTAATGTCTCATGAACAAACCGCAAAGATTCTGGTAGCAACTAAATCAGGATCTCGGTTGGACCCTTGTCCTCTGAGAGTTAGCCATATCTTAGTTGAGACACGCGCCTGCCCTCTCATGGAGGCTCTAAATACAGCTGTTGGAACGGCGACTTTCCCCTTGTTGTGGAAAAAGATATCTATTTTACCTTTATAAAAAGCTCAATTTAGATAAAACTGCCCCATCTCCCGCCTACCTTTACCGGCTAAGGTTCTTAAAAAACATATGAATCAGGAACTAGGTGCCTTTATTGAAAAAAATAAGGTCCTAGATCCTACCCAGTATGGTTTTAGAAGCCAACATAGTACTGAACTGGCCTTGCTTACGCTACAGGGGAAATCAGATTGGCAGTTGACAAAGGAGGATCGGCAGCTCTGATACTGCTAGATCCGTCAGCTGCCGTTGACACAGTAGACCATGGCATTTTAATTGATTGGCTTTCGTA
>NW_028240894.1:0-58496 GCF_964263255.1 Lissotriton vulgaris
CTAATTAGTCATATTTTTACTTATGAGGCCCTCAGAAAGCAAGAAGACCTCAACCCCACATCAAAAGTGTGCTAATAGGCATGTTCTCAGAGTGGTGGAGAAAGGGGGGCGTGGCCTCTGACCACCTCTCAGCAAGCAACCTGTTTTGGTCTTAATGAAGGTAACAGGAGATCTTGTTGGCCCCTAAGGACACTCAGCAGCCAGGGGGACTTCATTCCCCAACCAGGAGTGCACCAGGAGGTGTGCTTGCAGAGTATGAGAGAAAGAGGGCAGGGCCTCTGGTAAGTTTCTGGCTTTCTTTTTTTCTTTTTTAGGAAGTGAGGCCATGTTGTCCTCTTCCCTAGACCATTTTGAGCCAAGGGGACCCCATCCCCCAGGGACTGACCCTTTTTGAATTTTATTTATTAAAACACGGGAGGGGGCAAGCGTGGCTCACCCCTCCCAGGCCATTTTCTTCCCCTGGACCCCATGCCCCAGGGCCGGCCCCTTTTTTCATTATTTTTTTAAAAAAGGGAGGAGGGTTCTATGGCCCCCGTCGCAGGGGCCATTTTGGCACTGGGGACTTTATCCCCCATGGCCCAGCCTTATTGGGTTTTTTTTTAAAAGAGGATGAGGGGACAGTATGGTCCCCTCTCCGGGCTTATTTTGGCCCGGGGCCAATGGTCCATCCCTGGATCATTTTGAGCCGTGGGGCTCCTATCCTCCAGGGACTGACCCTTTTTGATTTTTTGATTTAAAAACGGGAGGGGAGCTAATGTGGCTCCCCCCTGTAGTGTATTTTGTAAAGCGCACAGCTGCCCCAACGGGGCGTCCTGGCGCTGTATAACGCTGTGGAACCCTTCCTGGCTCTCCCTGTGAGATGCCCCTCCTGGGCACCCCAAAGGTGAAGCCAGGCATCCCAGTGTTGTAGTGGCCGTTGTGGAGATTAAGCAAGCTATTGCCCAGAGTTGCAGCGTGGGACCAATGATTAGAGTAGGCGCCGAGGAGAGAATTATCGAGTCCTCGGACATTGAGCACAAGACCCTGCCGTGTCAGGACTTGAACCCTGGTCCCGGACCTGATCTCTGCTTCAGAGACTGCCGCTCTAACCAGCGAGCCATACTTCTCCACTTCCAGGCCATTTTCTCTTTGGAACCCCATGCCCCAGTGCCGGCCCCTTTTTTCATTATTTTTTAAAAAAAGGGAGGGGGGCTCTATGGCCCCCGTACAAGGGGCCATTTTGGCCCCTGCAAATTCCATCCCCCAGGTCTAGCCACTTTGTTGGGGACCATGGGGGGAGCCTGAAGGTCCCGCGGTCCCTGCCAACTCCCCGCCTCCAACAGTAGTCAGCATTGCTTGAGACCAAGGGAGCTGCTGAACATGCAGCTCCCTTGATCTCAAAGCAATGCCTGTTTCGTTGTTCGCTTGACAGAAGGGAGGGAAACTGACATGCGCTGCTTTCAGCAAGCAAGAGCATTTTTGCTCTTGAGTCTCTCTTGCTGAAATCAGAGTGTTTAATATGGTGGTGCTCCCTCCAAGCGATAGCAAATTGTAATGTCCCGAAGGTGGACACGCAGGGACATTGCTGAAACGCGACCCCCTCACCTTTTAGAGTTTGGCCCAGGGTAGGTGGTAGTCACTTGGGCAGTGGGGTTCCATGAGGCCCCCCTATATTATTCCAATTAGCCCCACCGAGGTCCGTTTTACCCCGGTAGAGTCCCTAAAGGACGTCCCCATATCTCTGGAGTCAGGGTATTCCTACCCTGCCCCCTTTTCTTTATTTGTACATTTTTTTCTGGGACTCAGCTATAAGCCATGTCCCAAGATGGCTGCCAATACTTCCTGGTTGAAGTGTTGACAGCCAATCAAATTTAAGCAGGCTCTGCGAGTCCACTGCACGTACTTGTTTCCCCAGATCTCTAGATTTTCGAAGTTAGATATCTCAAAACCTACAGAACAGATTTACACCAAATCACAAAAAGCAATGTTTTCTGGACCAATATCTGCCAACTTTTGTGTAAATTATTATAGCAGTTCGGGCTGTAGTCGTGTTCAAAAAATGAAAAATCTTGATTGACTTAACATGTGCAAAACACATTTTGGGACCACCACCCCCTTTTTTCTGCTGGAATTATCTCCCCAAAAATTTCACCACAGCAGCTGAACTAAAAAGGGGAATTTTGTTACAATTTTGTGGAGATTCTTCAAACGGTGCCAAAGTTATTAGCAAAATAAGAAAAAAGTTTTTCCTGTGGCGGTTACCTACTGGTAACCGCCAGCAGATAATATACATATATCTGTGTGTGTGTGTGTGTATATATATTCACTGAAAAAACCATGGGTTATAGACCATATATAGTTAGGAATTAGCATTTACAAAACCTTATTTTACTCACACAAAACCATTGAAATTCCATATATAGTTAGTTGCACTAACTATATATCGCGCACCCGCAATCCACTGCTGATGATGTCACATATTACATAATTCATGACATGGTCAGTGACATCACTGATGACATCACTGATGACAACATCCATTGACTGTATGTTTCTGTAAAGTTTAAATATGTTTTACATATTGAAGAATGAGTGTATGTATAAATGTCTGGATGAAGAATTTAGTAGGTGCATGACTGACTGTATGAGAGAGTGATTAAATGTGTCTCACTGAGTGCATTGGTTAGTGACTAAACTGTCTTAATTTGTGCATCAGTATGTCTGTTTTTGTGTAAGCTGCTGCATGTGTTGATCAGTAGCTATAAGAGTGGCTATATGGGTTATTGATTGGTTGCCCAAGTATTTGAATGGGAGGCTGAGTGTGTGTGTGGGTGGCTGGGAGGTGTGTGACTCTGTGCATAGATTAGTAAGCAGTTGATTCACTAGGTGTATGAGTTCAAGAGTGCATGTGGAAACAGCTATATGGGTGGTTGACTGTGCATGGGTGTGTTGGTGAGTGAATGGATATCTCAGTGCTACATGTGCAAGTAAGTATGTATGTAAAACACAGTACATGTGAGAGTTGACATATATAAATAACTGTGGATAAGAGCCAGTGAATGTGTGAGTGGCTGTATGGATCATTGTGAGCTTGTATCAGGGATTGTATAAGAGAGTAAATATGTGTTAGTATATGTTTGAATAAGTAAGGTGTGTATAACTGTATAGTTGAGGAAATGGGGGTGTGATTGATTCTTTGCATGACTGACTAGGTGTGTGAGTAACTGCATGGATGAGTGACAGTCTGTGAGTGTCTGTTTATACTGAGTGTATGTAAGGTTATATTAGAGTCTGAAGAGGTTCATCGTATTATCACTGGAGTGATGTCATCAGTGATGTGATCAGGGATGTCAAATGAGATGTCATCAGTGATGTCATCAGTGATGTCATTTGAGTTGTCATCAGTGATGTCACTGACCATGTCATGAATGATGTAATATGTGACGTCATCAGCAGTGGATTGCGGGTGCGCGATATATAGTTAGTGCAACTAGCTATATATGGAATTTCAATGGTTTTGTAAATGCTAATTCCTAACTATATATGGTCTATAACCTATGTTTTTTTCAGTGAATTTCAATGGTTTTTTAATAGCAAATATCAAAAGCTTTAAAATGTCAAGAATGTGGTAGGTAAAAACATTTTCGTGTCTATGCACGCTGATGTGCTTTGAACGCTGCTCCCTCCCCCTCTTTTCTTTTAGGAGTATTCTCTCTTTGCAGATAGTGAAGGGTAGGTAACGCAGGCCTTTGCCCCCGTTGTAATCCGTCGTGCCTGCTTCCCTCTCCATTTGATTGATTGTTATCCAAGCATTTACTGTTTTGGAATTGGTTCTCTTTGGTTCATTCTCTATTTACAAACAAGCACAGAGTCGCAGTACTCTGTTTAGTCTTTGCAGATAGTGAAAAATCATTAGAAAAAACAAAAGGAATCAAGCAAAATCAGTAGGCCACTAATGGGATCTCTTTTTGACCTCGCTAAAATAGAAACATTAGGAACAACCCCTCATGAGAAATATGAAACTAGTGAGAGGAACTGAGCTCGACGCTATGATGGCTGCAAGACAGCTCGGCTCCACCGCCCACCCCGCCCAAAACAACGACAAACCCTATGCAAATATTATAAATATATACAACACACCAGCAAAGTAACAGGGTAAAACGTTTGATTAAATAACTACATGGCAGCCTGCTGCAACATCGATCCAAATGCATGCCGCCGTTCCCGGGATTTCTCCCCGACTACTCTGCGGCCTACGAGATGGAGAGGCCGGGGCGTTGACTAGGCAGGGCCTCTGGCCGCAACCACAGTGCCAACGATCGCTGCTGACGGAGGGGAGTCTTGCCGGTGACAGCAACTGATCTGAAGAACCGCTGCCTGCGGTGCCTCCCTGAGCCGCTTGACGGAGGCCCCCGAGGGGAGGTGTGCTGGCGCGGACTCGGAGGGGGCGCTTGACTCCTGCCCCCTCCCAAAGTCTTGTTGCCCTGGTGTGGCCTGAGATCGCCCCCAACATAGGTGGTCGGCTCCCGGGGTCAGGTGGAACTTGTTGCCTTTTGGTGACTCTTCCATTCTGGACCTAGTCCCACAATCTGTTTGACCTGAAGACACGTCCTGCGGTGCCCTGGTCCAGCCATCACATATACCTGCGCCAGGAGACGGCGTGGGGTGCACTGGAAGGGAGAGGCGGCGCAAATGAGCCTCCCCCACCTCCCCAGGTGGAGGTTTCTCAGCTACACCCCAGCGCTTTACTCGGCCACCTGAGTTGCGCCCGCTCCTGCGGCACAGGGCCTCGCTCGGCCAGCTGAATTGCGCCTTCTCTTGTTATTACAGTGTCTCACCCGCCATCCGGATGAATTGCACCCACTCTTGCAGTACAGCAACAGGTGGCTGCCACGGAGCTCAGGAAATGGCGGTCGGCTCCACAGACTTGGGCCTGGCCTGCAAGGATGGCTCTGGGCAACCCTGGAACTCGGACGTTTGACTGCTAGAGCATGGGCCCCATTCCCAAAAGCGTCCCCTCAGCCTTGAAGATTCTACAAGAGTCACCGGGGCTCCGACTCCCGCAGACTTCTGGTGGGGAGCGACTACCATGATTGCTCGCGGAATGGCCACGACGTAGCCACGGAATGCTCTCATGCTGACGCCAGCTTCAGTCTGAAACATCCAGAAACACTGTAGACTACCAATTCGATCGGTTCCGGTGGAGCCCCAACGTGACCCGGTAGAGAAGAACTTGCCCTCCCCTCTTTGACTGATGGTTCTTGTTGCCTGTCCCTTCTGTCATATGACGCGCCGTGTTAGCGCACCCGGAAGTGCTCCGGCACGCGAGGCGCGAAGCGCAGCTTCCCGGAAGCGATCCGGGGCGCGGTGCGGAGCGCGTAACGTAAGCATAACAGGTCATGTGACTTGTTAATAAAACTTTTCATTGGCTCATTTCACTTTTGGGTTCCTAATGATGTAAGACTAGGTCATGTGACCTAAAAATAACACTTTTCATTGGTTGAGAACTATTTTTTGTCCCAAATGATGAAAACCCCTCCTTGTTTCCTCACTCTGACTTTCATCTTTGTGAGAGGAAGACCTTGCCTGATTCGGCCAGCTCAATCGATCGAGCATGAGACTCTGTTGTGATCTGAAGAACCGCAGCCTGCGGTGCCTCACTGAGCCGCTTGACGGAGGCCCCTGAGGGGCGGTGTGGTGGCGCGGACTGGGAGGGGGCGCTTGGCTCCTGCCCCCTCCCCAAGTCTCACTTGGCCAGCTGAGTTGCGACCACTATTGCAGCCTATGACATGGAGAGGCCGGGGCGCTGACTAGGCGGGGCCTCCGGCCGCAACCACAGCGCCAACGATTGCTGCTGACGGAGGGGAGCCTTGCCGGTGAGAGCCACTGATCTGAAGAACGGCTGCCTGCGGTGCCTCCCTGAACCGCTTGACAGAGGCCCCCCAGAGGCGGTGTGGTGGCGCGGACTGGGAGGGGGCGCTTAGCTCCTTTCCCCTCCCCAAGTCTCTCTCGGCCAGCTGAGTTGCGCCTGCTCTTGCTATTACAGCGTCTCACCCGCCATCCGGCTAAATTTTACCCACTCTTGCGATACAGAGACTCTTCTATTCTGGACCTTGTCCCACAATCCGTTTGACCTGAAGACACGTCCTGTGGTGCCCTCGCAATGCGGCCTGGTCCCTGAATGTGTGCAGGGGGACGGTATTTCTCGCTCGGCCAGCAGAGTTGCGCCCACTCTTGCGGCCTACGACATGGAGAGGCCGGGGCGTTGACTAGGCGGGGCCTCTGGCCACAACCACAGCGCCAACGATCGCTGCTAACGGAGGGGAGCCTTGCCGGTGAGAGCCACTGATCTGAAGAAGAGCTGCCTGCGGTGCCTCCCTGAACCGCTTGACGGAGGCCCCCGAGGGGCGGTGTGGTAGCGCGGACTGGGAGTGGGTGCTTGCGCTTGGCTCCTGCCCCCTCCCCAAGTCTTGTTGCCCTGGTGTGGCCTGAGATCGCCCCTGACATAGGCGGCCGGCTCCCGGGGTCCGGCGGAACTTTTTGCCTTTTGGTGACTCTTCCATTCTGGACCTTGTCCCACAATCCGTTTGATCTGAAGACACGTCCTGCGGCCTGGTCCCTGAATGTGTGCAAGGGGACGGTATTGATTGGATCAAGATGGCAGCTTCACACAACCCTGACTCAAGTGTTGCTGCTAATGCTATGCAGACAAAAACTGTTTTTCAGTTTGTACATTCTTCAGGATTTTTCCATCCAAGGCTGGATGACATCACAGGAGTGATGTCATCAGTGATGTGATCAGGGATGTCAAATGAGATGTCATCAGTGATGTCATCAGTGATGTCATTTGTGTTATCATCAGTGATGTCACTGACCATGTCATGAATGATGTAATATGTGACATCATCAGCAGTGGATTGCGGGTGCGCGATATATAGTTAGTGCAACTAACTATATATGGAATTTCAATGGTTTTGTGTGAGTAAAATAAGGTTTTGCAAATGCTAATTCCTAACTATATATGGTCTATAACCCATGTTTTTTTCAGTGAATTTTCAAGGTTTTGTAAATGCTAATTCCTAACTATATATGGTCTATAACCTATGGTTTTTTCAGTGAATTTAATTGTTTTTTTATTAGCAAATATCAAAAGCTTTAAAATGACAAGTACGTGGTAGGTAAAAACATTTTCGTGTCTATGCACGCTGATGTGCTTTGAACGCTGCTCCCTCCCCCTCTTTTCTTTTAGGAGTATTCTCTCTTTGCAGATAGTGAAGGGTAGGTAACGCAGGCCTTTGCCCCCGTTGTAATCCGTCGTGCCTGCTTCCCTCTCCATTTGATTGATTGTTATCTAAGCATTTACTGTTTTGGAATTGGTTCTCTTTGGTTCATTCTCTATTTACAAACAAGTACAGAGTCACAATACTCTGTTTAGTCTTTGCAGATAGTGAAAAATCGTTAAAAAAAACAAAAGGAATCAAGCAAAATCAGTAGGCCACTAATGGGATCTCTTTTTGACCTCGCTAAAATAGAAACATTAGGAACAACCCCTCATGAGAAATATGAAACTAGTGAGAGGAACTGAGCTCGACGCCATGATGGCTGCCAGACAGCTCGGCTCCGCCGCCCACCCCGCCCAAAACAATGACGAACCCTATGCAAATATTATAAATATATACAACACACCAGCAAAGTAACAGGGTAAAACGTTTGATTAAATAACTATTTCATGGCAGCCTGCTGCAACATCGATCCAAATGCGTGCCGCCGTTCCCGGGATTTCTCCCCGACTACTCTGCGGCCTACGAGATGGAGAGGCCGGGGCGTTGACTAGGCAGGGCCTCCGGCCGCAATCAGGGCGCCAACGATCGCTGCTGACAGAGGGGAGCCTTGCCGGTGACAGCAACTGATCTGAAGAACCGCTGCCTGCGGTGCCTCCCTGAGCCGCTTGACGGAGGCCCCCGAGGGGAGGTGTGCTGGCGCGGACTCGGAGGGGGCGCTTGACTCCTGCCCCCTCCCAAAGTCTTGTTGCCCTGGTGTGGCCTGAGATCGCCCCCGACATAGGCGGTCGGCTCCCGGGGTCAGGTGGAACTTGTTGCCTTTTGGTGACTCTTCTTTTCTGGACCTTGTCCCACAATCCGTTTGACCTGAAGACACGTCCTGCGGTGCCCTGGTCCAGCCATCACATATACCTGCGCCAGGAGACGGCGTGGGGTGCACTGGAAGGGAGAGGCGGCGCAAATGAGCCTCCCCCACCTACCCAGGTGGAGGTTTCTCAGCTACACCCCAGCGCTTCACTCGGCCCCCTGAGTTGCGCCCGCTCCTGCGGCACAGGGCCTCGCTCGGCCAGCTGAATTGCGCCTGCTCTTGTTATTACAGTGTCTCACCCGCCATCCGGATGAATTGCACCCATTCTTGCAGAACAGCGACAGGTGGCTGCCACGGAGCTCAGGAAATGGCGGTCGGCTCCACAGACTTGGGCCTGGCCTGCAAGGATGGCTCTGGGCAACCCTGGAACTCGGACGCTTGACTGCTAGAGCATGGGCCCCATTCCCAAAAGCGTCCCCTCAGCCTTGAAGATTCTACAAGAGTCACCGGGGCTCCGACTCCCGCAGACTTCTGGTGGGGAGCGACTGCCATGATTGCTCGCGGAATGGCCACGACGTAGCCACGGAATGCTCTCATGCTGACGCCAGCTTCAGTCTGAAACATCCAGAAACACTGTAGACTACCAATTCGATCAGTTCCGGTGGAGCCCCGACGTGACCCGGTAGAGAAGAACTTGCCCTCCCCTCTTTGACTGATGGTTCTTGTTGCCTGTCCCTTCTGTCATATGACGCGCCGTGTTAGCGCACCCGGAAGTGCTCCGGCGCGCGAGGCGTGAAGCGCAGCTTCCCGGAAGCGATCCGGGGCGCGGTGCGGAGCGCGTAACGTAAGCATAACAGGTCATGTGACTTGTTAATAAAACTTTTCATTGGCTCATTTCACTTTTGGGTTCCTAATGATGTAAGACTAGGTCATGTGACCTAAAAATAACACTTTTCATTGGTTGAGAACTATTTTGTGTCCCAAATGATGAAAACCCCTCCTTGTTTCCTCACACTGACTTTCATCTTTGTGAGAGGAAGACCTTGCCTGATTCGGCCAGCTCAATCGATCAATCATGAGACTGAAGAACCGCAGCCTGCGGTGCCTCACTGAGCCTCTTGACAGAGGCCCCTGAGGGGCGGTGTGGTGGTGCGGACTGGGAGGGGGTGCTTGGCTCCTGCCCCCTCCCCAAGTCTCACTTGGCCAGCTGAGTTGCGACCACTCTTGCAGCCTATAACATGCAGAGGCCAGGGCGTTGACTAGGCGGGGCCTCCGGCCGCAACCACAGAGCCAACGATTGCTGCTGACGGAGGGGAGCCTTGCCGGTGAGAGCCACTGATCTGAAGAACGGCTGCCTGCGGTGCCTCCCTGAACCGCTTGACAGAGGCCCCCCAGAGGCGGTGTGGTGGCGCGGACTGGGAGGGGGCGCTTAGCTCCTTCCCCCTCCCCAAGTCTCTCTCGGCCAGCTGAGTTGCGCCTGCTCTTGCTATTACAGCGTCTCACCCGCCATCCGGCTAAATTTTACCCACTCTTGCGATACAGCGACTCTTCCATTCTGGACCTTGTCCCACAATCCGTTTGACCTGAAGACACGTCCTGTGGTGCCTTCGCAATGCGGCCTGGTCCCTGAATGTGTGCAGGGGGACGGTATTTCTCGCTCGGCCAGCAGAGTTGCGCCCACTCTTGCGGCCTACGACATGGAGAGGCCGGGGCGTTGACTAGGCGGGGCCTCTGGCCACAACCACAGCGCCAACGATCGCTGCTAACGGAGGGGAGCCTTGCCGGTGAGAGACACTGATCTGAAGAACAGCCGCCTGCGGTGCCTCCCTGAACCGCTTGACGGAGGCCCCCGAGGGGCGGTGTGGTAGCGCGGACTGGGAGTGGGTGCTTGCGCTTGGCTCCTGCCCCCTCCCCAAGTCTTGTTGCCCTGGTGTGGCCTGAGATCGCCCCTGACGTAGGCGGCCGGCTCCCGGGGTCCGGCGGAACTTTTTGCCTTTTGGTGACTCTTCCATTCTGCACCTTGTCCCACAATCCGTTTGATCTGAAGACACGTCCTGCGGCCTGGTCCCTGAATGTGTGCAAGGGGACGGTATTGATTGGATCAAGATGGCGGCTTCACACAAACCCGACTCAAGTGTTGCTGCTAATGCTAGGCAGACAAAAACTGGTTTTCAGTTTGTACATTCTTCAGGATTTTTCCATCCCAGGCTGGTTAAAGTTTGTAGAACGATGGCTTCAGATTTTCAACATACTACTCTTCAACATTCTTCATAAATGTAATTCTGGTCCTGCCGCTACTTATTGGAGACATTAAACTATACTCTGGACCTGCCTGGCCTCGACCAAAATGGCGCCAGTATGGGAGCGACTTGCAACTCCTTATGATGTTCTAGTTACTTAGCCTTGACGTTATGGGGGATGTATGCGGTCTTTGTGAACATGGCGGGCGGGTAAGTTATACTTTCAATTAAAAAATCAACCTTCACTGATCCTACAACCGTTTATCACGTTTAGTTTTTTCATTATTGATTATTGTATTAATAAAGCTTCGAAGTAATGTTGCCCATGATACTCGCCCATGGTGTGCGTATGGACGATTTTATTGTAACTGATCCTGTTATACTTTCAATTAAAAAATCAACCTTCACTGATCCTGCAACCATTTGTCACGTTTAGTTTTTTCAATTAAATGGCTCGCTTGTTACATACTCCTATACCCCTGGCTTTTGAAAGACACCATCTTGTAGAATAAAGGGCTGCGTCAAGGGTGGTATTGCAGAGAATGTCTTGTTTTCTAGTGCTCGTAATAATGAAGCCAGAACTGCCGAAAGGGATTCTGGTCCTGCCGCTACTTATTAAAGACATTAAACTATACTATGAACCTGCCTGGCCTCGACCAAAATGGCGCCAGTATGGGAGCGACTTGCAACTCCTTTTGACGTTCTAGTTACTTAGCCTTGACGTTATGGGGATGTATGTGGTCTTTGTGCACATGGCGGGCGGGGAAGGGTACTGACTGTGAATACAGACAACCCTATTGATGTCAATTTTTCATCATTGATTATTGTATTAATAAAGCTTCGAAATGATGTTACCCATGATACTCGCCCATGGTGTGCGTATGGACGATTTTATTGTAACTGATCCTGTTATACTTTCAATTATAAAATCAACCTTCACTGATCCTGCAACCGTTTGTCACGTTTCGTTTTTTCAATTAAATGGCTCGCTTGTTACATACTCCTATACCCCTGGCTTTTGACCCTTTCCTACGCGCGGTCTGTACTACCGCCCTTGGGCGATCTATATAATGAACAGACTACCATTGCCGAAACACAAGGGAATGCATCTTAGAGAGATAAGTCAAGTACGTGGTAGATAAAAACATTTTCGTGTTTATGCACGCTGATGTGCTTTGAACGATGCCCCCCCCCCCCGCCCATTGTACAAAAGCGTACCGGGCGCTCCCTACGCAAAAAAAAACGTTTGTTTTTTTTTGCCCCGCGGGGCCCTTTTAAAGCCTCCACATCAAACCTAGGGGGTCAGGGAGGATCTACTATGCCCCCTTATGGTCATTTCCCCCTTCATTTTGGCCTCCTCTTGTCTCTCGATCCTACCGAGAGACAAGACGGCGGCCGCTCCGGACTGTTTAGAATGTTGACAGACACCGGAGAGCCAATCAGCTTCGCTTCGCGAAGTTCCGTTACGCATCAAGTACGCGAACAGAGCGCTACCCGGAGCGCTGTCACAGATATATATATATTTTTTTGAAGGTTAATTTATCAAAATCCACTGGAGCACATATATTGAGACCTAGCAAAGGCACATCGGGCTAACAGTCCCTACAATTTTGCCAAGTTTCATGCAAATCCATTCAGCCGTTCGAGCTGAAAGTGAGGCCAACCGCCCTATGGAAATTAACATGGGAAAAACGCGTTTTGGGACCCCCCTTTTTTCTCGGTCCCCCCTTGACGAACCCCCCCAAATTTTCAGGGGCTGCTCAGACACAAAATGTGCCATTTTCCTGAAAATTTCAGCCAATTCCGTCCACAAACGCCAAAGTTATTAGACATAGAATTTTCAAAAATCCCATAGAGAAAAAATCCTAACTATGTATACCTACTGGCGACCGCCAGTAGGTAATATATAAATATATATATATATATATATATATATATATATATATATATATATATTACCTACTGGCGGTAGCCAGTAGGTAGTTATAGTTAGGACCTAGTTTCCATAGAAAATCCTCAACATTCTATTTGGAATAACTTTGGCCCTGGTGGATGAATCTTTGTGAATTTCTCAAAGAAGCTGGCTCGGTCCACTGCGCTCCTTTCCTGGAAGTTTGGGGGGGATTGGTCAAGTGGGGGCTGAGATATAAGGGGGGTCCCAAAACGTGTTTTCTCCATGTTATTTTCCATAGGACCTTTAGACTCGGCTACAGGTCGAACGGCTGAATGGATTTATAAGAAATTTGGCAAAACTGTAGAGTCCTGTTCGCAGATTACGCTTTTTTTGGAATGGTGTAAATCCGTTCAGTAGTTGTTGAGAAAATTAAAGTTAAAGTCAATTATATATCTATAGGCGTGCACACGTGCGCGCACCCAAGCGGCTGCGCGTGAGCGGAATTTTTTTTGCTGCGTGACGTCTGTTAACCTTCGATTCGAAGGAAATCAGGAAGTTTTGTCCGCCATTTTGTCACTGCGAGTAAATATATTGTTCATTTCAAAGCGTTGAAACATGGAAAGGGGAGAAGGTAGAGATTGTCTTGCTGCGTAGGTTTTCTCGGGGTGTGCAGTAAGGCCCTTAAACGCGAAAAGATATATTTTTTTTCCGAAAAAAAATACGGGGTGCGCGCACCCGGTCGCGCCCACCTATTAACAAGAGTGTGAAAATGGAGATAAATCAGAAGTTTGAGTGCTTAGATATAAGGTGGCTCTGAAAAGAGCCCTTGTGTTAATTGAGTGTTTTCTGCATTTATAAGTAAGTACCGATGCAGAGCCTGATGTTGCAGAGGAAGATTCTGTTTCCCTCATTCGTGAAATGAACACCGTCTCTCCTATAGACGTCTTGCATGTGGTATCGCAAGTTGTTGTGGTAAATAGAACCCATGCTATAATCTCTGAGAAAAGCAGAAACAGATTTATTTACATGTCTCCTTGCTTTCTCAAATTGTGCACAATGTTGATTGGACCAATTCCATTTCTGTCTTTGGCATATATTGGAATATACCAAGGCAGATCGAGGAAAAAGTGTCATCAATTGTCGAAAGGTGTCTTTTAGAAGCATTTCCAGACCTACCCCAGTGATTGTGCCTAGATCGTTCCCACCACAGTGCACAATTATAAGGTCTGGTTCTGGGAGATGCATAAAAGTTTTCACCAATGGAATCAATTGGTGACATTTCAATCCTCTTTTGGCAATCCATGTTATGTGTACATTTGGTAAGCCGAGGTTGCAAATTCGTCTGCTTACTGCATATTTTTCACTCCAGTGAATATAACTGTGTCCTATAAGCCAGACCTTCATTTTCAAGGGATTTGTAGTCGTCTTCCGATCGGTTGTGGAAGTGGAATGGTAGTTAGAAGTTGAAATTCTAAATAAAGAAAAAGGAAGAGGCTGGGTGTGGTTAAAAAAAAAAATGATTGGTTGATTATAATAAGTGGAGATTGAAGAGTACGTTGCATATTAATGTTTATGTTAAACGAAAAGTATTATTGGGTGTGAAAAAAAAGACATGTAACAGAGCTGTGTATTGGCAGGTGTTTCCGGAGGGAAAACAGTCTTCTTAGTTTGTTGTAGAACGTTGAGACATGAACTTTTGACCTGTGCCTTCAGCAAGGTGCAGAATGAGGTGTTACCATGGAAACAGCCGGAGATGGCAGTTGGTGATGGGTGTCTCTCACGTGAGTCTGAAAATATTGTGAAGGACAACCAATTGAAATGTAAATTTGATTTTACAATTTTGCGTCAGGAAATGTGATTGGTTGAAGAGAGTTATATGAGTGTGTATTGACTGGATATCTGTGCCATTGAATTTTGGTTGCAGTGATAGAAGCAATATTCAGAGTTCCGCTAACGAATATCTGTTTTGTGACTTTCACTGTTCTACATCGTTCAAAGCATTGGTAAAGGTAAGTGCGTAACTGTTTGTTTTGTCATGTACCGTATAATATTGTTTAATCAGAAACAATGATTGATTTTCCATGTAAAAACTAATTTATGGCTGTCATAATGTGTTTTATTTCTAAAAGTAATTTCTTCCATTTAAATGTTGAATACGCAGTAAAAAATATTTTTAATATGGAGTAATTAATTTTGAAATTTTGAAGCGTTTATATATAATGAGAGAAGTTGTTGAGGATATGAAGAAATAATATTAGCAGAGATACAGATAATGCAGAAAGAGAGAGAAATGGTAAATTACTAGTGATACCGTTGTGAAAAAATGGTAATGGTTAATGAATTCGTAAACTTTTTGTCAGTCGACAAAATTTCAGGCTGGTTGGTGGCCGTGGCCTGCACTGGTGGGGGTGGGGCGAGAGGGTCGGGGAAGGGGGCTGAAGTGGAAATGATTAAGGTATTCACAAACTTTCTGTTAGACGTCAAAATTATAGTGCGGTTTCTGGTCGTCGTTTGCACTGGTGGGGTGAGAGAGGTGGTCGAGTGAAATAAAATGAAAAGTTTTGACCATGAGGTTGTACAGAGATTTGTGTAGTAAATGTGTTCGTACATTGAGGTTGGAAACAGAGCATAAAAATATCTCTCTCAGTTCTGCTGTTTGACTCCATCTTCATGTCCCATCTGTTTTGCATCTCCGTTGCCCTGTGTTATCTTATTGTCTGTGTGTTTGCCTTCAATCCGGGCTGAGGAAGTTTGCTGTGGAGGCACACACAGATAGTCCTATCAAAGTGATTGGAACGTTTTCAAAAAAATAATTATATAATTGCATTGGTATTTTTAAAGCGCTACTGAATGTTTTGTTTCACAATTACCGCTTGGTTGCTTTCTTAGAGCAGAGGGTATGTCGTATTTCACTCTTTGGTGCCTCTGCATCTGAGTCTGTTCTCTGGTGGCTGGTGGAGAACTGTTTGTTATTGTGGAGATGAAAGGGTGATAAGGAGAGAAATACGACATAGCGTCTGGCCTGTAGAAGCGTGGGAGCAGTGATTAACTCTAAGTGAAGCGGAACTGTGGCGGTGCTTGGTAACAGTAAAAAAAAAAATTTAACAGTGGTATAACTGTCTGTACGGTGTGCGACCTACTAAGAAAGAGTTCACGGGCCGTAATTGGCTTGTAGGTTCTAGTATCAGTAAGTGAGGTCGAGAAAAGAAAACATTCAGGACTTTATTTATGAAGGCCTTGCGCCTCCGATGCGTCACTTTTTCCCATTTTAAAAAATGAGGCACCGGCGGCGGAAGGTCTTCATAAATAAGGTCCTCAGTGTCTACAGTTAAGGTTATGTGGAACCCATGAATAATTTTTCAATATGAAATTATTTCAGTTGAGATTATGGATTAAAAGAGAAACCGTGAATATTTGAAATGTTTATTTAGAAATGTACTGTTTTAAAGGCAAATCATTATGTAATATGAGTACAGAAATTGCAAAAAACACAGTAATTGGTATTGTCAGTAGTACATGGAATACAAACGCTATAGTTGAAGAAAAATGAATATAGTTGGAAAAAAACATTGTACACTCTTATAAGGAAGTATATTATATTTTAATAAGTGGAAGAAGGTCTATGGTCTTTTAGTTTAGGAACGATATATGAAAATGCAAGTTGTTATACATCATTACTTTATCAATCAGCTGTCTACATGCGAAGCACTATCACGTTTGTGTTATGTTACTGTGTGAGGGGAAAAAAAGGCGCCAAAAGCGACAAAATGGCGAGAGGTGAATGTAGGTGAGGGGAAAAAAAAGGCGCCAAAAGCGACAAAATGGCGAGAGGTGCATGTATGTGAGGGGAAAAAAAAGGCGCCGAAAGCGACAAAATGGCGAGAGGTGCATGTATGTAATCTGTTGGATGCTGCGCAAATCACTATTGAGGAGAACTACTGTATTGAGATATCTTTTGAAGGTTGCAGTATTGCATTTGAAATACAGCACTAGTAATAATGGAAATATTGTTGAAAGAACATATTTTTCTGTAACGTTTTTTAAAAACATAATTTTATAGGAAATTAAAGGAGTAGAGGCGTGTGAGGCGGAAATAAGCAGTTGAGATGCGAAATGGCGTTTACAGTTATAAAAAACTCGTTTAAAATTTACACATTAATAAGGGCACATGTAGCATATATTAGCGAGTTTTGCATCGAGTATGTTTGAAATAACCTTAGATAAGATATGCAATAGAATTATTGAGATTGCACTGTAAAAAAATAAAGTTGAAAATCGAGTAGCTGAAGAAACAAATGTAGTTCATATAAAAGACCAAAATTTAGCCAGCACGAAATCATAATGTCCACTGTTAGTAAAGCCAATAGGTCTGTTCTTCATAAGAAAATATGGAAAAGAACGTGAAGAATATAGGGAAGCAAAAGGAAATGAGGACGTCAATGGCTTATATAAGAGTTATTGAAGCATTGTTTAGGCAAAATAGGTAGATTCTGCTTGTAACAGGAAATCACTTTTATCATTTGAAAGTATGTCAGCTATCTAATGGTAAAGAGTAAAGCAGTACTCATGATCTGTTAAAATCGGAGCCTTTTTTATTTTCAGAGGGCAGCTCGGTGGGTTTTCGATGTAGTTCTCTGTTAGGAAAGAGTTAACCGTCCATTGTGTAGGCAAAATAGGCAGCAAGTGCTTGTAACAAGAAATCATTGTTATTATCTGAAAACATGTCAGCCATCCAATTGAGAAGATCAAAGGAGCATTCATGATCTGTCATTATTGGAGCGTCTTTTTCCATCATAGGGCAGCTCGGTGGGTTTTCGATGTAGCTCTCTGTTAGGAAATCTTGCGCCGCTGCGAATATATTCCAATGACCCAGAACTCCTTGTATCGCTGCAAAGGCCATAACCCGCTGTTGTAACAAAGCTGTTCATGATCAATTAACGGATTCATGAGGTGATTGTAATTCGCTTCAGGAGGAACAAAATTGCAGAGACATAAATGCAGGGCCCACGTGAAATCACAGCTGAAGCAATGAAATACAGGCTGCACACAAGTGAAATACGAATATGGAAATGATAATCGATATGAAGTATTCAAAGATGAGAGTGTTAAGGTGCCCTAGTACAGAAGCATTCTCTGTGGAAATAGTTGTATGTGGTCTGGCTCGTTTGCGAAGGCAGGAGGGACATCCATTTTGAATTTACCAAGGTGGTAAAGGAAAGGGCGCAGTACTGCCGGTCGTATAGGAACTCCACAGAATTAGGTCGCAGGCTATGCAGTGGAGAGGAGCATAATGACTTGAAAAATTTTCTATGAGTCTAGTCACTTAAATATTGCTAAGGAGTTTGCCACGGAAATATATATCCATTTTCAGAAGTTTATTATATTAAGGATATATATTAACATGGTGGCTCTTGGTGTTTTGTGGTTCTGTGCAAGTGTACTGCTTGCATGTGTATAATGCTGGCCCTGTAGTTTTTCTCTATGGACATGGGGCCTTATTTATGACGGCTTTGCGTCACCCGTGCGTCACTTTTCCCATAGTAAAAGTGACGCAGTGGCGGCGCAATGTTTCATTAATAAGGCTTTTTTTGTTTTGTGACTTGGCCTTTTACTTTTGAAAGCCTACTGTTGTAGGTGCATGAATTTTAACATAGGGAAAAGTGACATATCTGTGGCACAATGCTTTTATAAATGAGAAATTTTGTATTTATTTTTAATGGAGAGTATTTTGGGAATCTTAATACTTATGCTTGTTCAATGCAATAATGATTGTATATTGTGTAGGAAATAAGTTTGTTATAAGTTAATAAAATTTTATTTTTTCAATTTTTAGAGTGTTTGGTGCCTGTAAGGATTAACCTGTCGAAGTTATATATTGAGAATATATATTCTTTTTTTCAGGTGAGTTTCTTTTTATGCTTTGGCAATTTCTGTGGGTGGTGATGGAAATAATAAAGAATAATTTGTAAATGTTTTGAACATGATTTTATCTCAAATTTTTCACATGTGGTTCTATCTGCTTATAGTACATATGTTTTTTGAGATGTTCTCCATTGACAGTTCAAATTATGTTTTAATGAGCTTGGGATATGTGATCTTTTGCAAGGAGTTGAGATTTAGAAATCATTGGAGTATAATTCTTTCAGGTTTGTTTTAGTAATACTTGTGAAGTGCTCCTTATTTTTAAAATCTTGTTGTATTATGTTTGGCAGTGTTCCATTTTTAATTACAGAGAGGTATTATGATATGGATCTAAATGTAATGCTTATTTTCCTGCATATCTGTGAATATACTATGTATAGGCACTTTTTTAAATATTAATGTAGAGTTTTATTATGAGGTGGTTGTTCATGGTAAGTATGACATTTTGCATATGGTAAGACATTGACATGGTGAGTATACTGTTGTAATATAAATGGAACTGTCTCTGTGGGAAGTAGTAATCTGTAAAGTGAATTAAATGGTTTGTATAGTGTGATTCTTTTCTTTAGAGTGCATATATTTATATTGCACTTTGTAGTGATGAAATGAAAGAAATGGGTCTCTAAAAATTATTATACAGGTAATAAATATTTCAAATATGTAGGAAATCTAAAAATAAATTTTACAGTGAAATGTCTTTTATCACCAGTAATTATTTAATTTTAAAAAAACACAGTGTCAATGTTTAGAGTTATATTGCCAATTTCTTTTTCAAAACAAGAGGAATGTGGTATCTTACAAATTATAGAGTTAATAAGTTAGAGATTATAAAACTTTCTGTAGTTTAAAAATTAGTAAAGGTAGTTTTTAATTATACACTTATGGACAAAGATATAATTTAGTCTTTATATTTTTTTAAAAGAAAAAAGAAGAATTTATAGAAAAAAATACAATGGAATTTTTTTTGGAAGAAAAAGAAGTGAATTTTGAAATTATAAATGAAATAATGGAGGAAATATTAGACGCGGTTGTTGGAGAGGAAGACGATGAAAATTATTATTTTATGGACATATCCTTAGATTCAGCCTATTTAGAGCTGATAGAAGAGGAGGACAATGAAGTTGAAGAAGTTTCTGATGAACTGATGCTAGAAGTTCTTTTAAATTATGAACTTTTAAATAAATAAAAAAAAGTGATAGCAAACCATTCGTGATGATAGTTTTCTTCATATATTCGTCGATGAAGTGCTTCATGAGAGTGATAAGATATGTTATCATGAAGTGTAAAAGAGATTGTAGAAAAAAAGATTAAAACACTTATGATGACCGATAGTTTTTGAAAAAAGTGTACTGTTTGTATGCTTTTAAAATTTTTTTACAAAATTGTCTATGAAGTTTAAAGAAATATATAGTGTGATAAATTTACAAGGAAAATTCACTACAGGATTTACTACTTTGTTCAGAGATTTTCTGTTATTATGTGTATTTTATTAAAAAATGAATGTGTGGTTTTAATTTGTACGGTATATGGTAGTACTGAACTATAATATTTGTTATTTTTGTGTCTTACAGGTTCACAATCTCATCAAAACTTTAAATTAAGATGCCGACCAGAATTGAAAAAAAGAAACTCTACAAACGGACGTACAGTTTAAAGAAGAAATGTACAGAATTATTTTCAAAGACTGAGAGGACGGATACAAAGAAGAGTACTCCTGGTAAGCAAACTAAAAAGTTTGTCAAAAGCATTTTGGGAAGGAAAAATGTAAATATTGAAGTTCAGAAGGAGAAAACGATTTCATCATCTAAAAAGAGATCTGGAGTTAAAGAAACTACTATTACTGGAATTAGGAAAGATGAAAGTCAGTACAGTAAAACCCGGACCAATCAATTTAGCCAAATCAGGAAGCATATGTTTTACAACAGAGTCGTTGTGAATTTATTACAAAAGGAAAAAGTTTCTACAAAAAGATTTGTTTTTCTTAAAAAAAAACTACATATAGAGGCTTTTGTTGAGCGCGCATTTGAGACAAAACGAAAGTTATTTATTTTAATACTTAATAGAATAAATATTTTAAATAAGGCGATTCGAGTTTTCAAAAGTAAAAGTAAATGGAAGAGACATATAAATAGGAGTAATTTTTGTAAAGTGTTTTCTGGGAAGTGGATGCATACTTCAACTTCTGAGCCATTTTTTAATGAAGAGAGTTACTTTCAAAGTAACGATCTGTTGCATGCAGTTGACACCACTGGTCGAGGGTATGAGGTGAAGGATGGTTGTGTTATTGAGAAAGAGAAAATTGTGGTTAGAAATGCAGAAGATGTTATGGCTAGAGAAGCTTTACAGGGATGTCCTAATGCTCCTGTTTACAGTTGGAAAGTCTAAAGAAAAAATTAAAATGTTGCAAGAATTAGATGAATGCAGAGTGCGCAAGAAAATAGGTCTGCAAGGCCATTCTCTGGCTTGTCTCTCTAAAAAAATATGTCAGAGTGTGTTTCATCACTTCCGGATGTTAGCAGTGCATCACACTAAAATGAGAAAATTAGTGAGAAAGTTGTACTATGCAAAAAGTCCAGCACTTAAAGTTAAACAATTAAATAGTGCTCTTTTTTATGGATGTGAATTAGATGTTAAGAAGATTTGTGCAGAAATTGAGGTAAGTTATTTTGGTCCTGAGGAAGATAATGCAGAAGGTGATATAATTATAGAAGGAAATGTGTTAGAAAATGTTGGGAATGTAAATATTGAAAACTTTGAACAAGAGATAATAAGGTTTAAGGTAATTGCAGGTGAGAAACCAAATTTTTCTTGTGTCTGTTGTCGACGAATTCATTACAAAAGTCAAACGAGGTTAGTTGATTTATATTTAAAAAGTGAAGATGAAAGTAATGGTCAATGGAAAGATTTAGCAACTTATTTGTAGGTGGAAAACTATTTTGATTTGGGTTTTGAGCAACGTGTTTGTAAATATTGTTATAATAAATTAGATGAAAATAAAATGCCTGCTAGAGCTGTTCACAATAATTTAGAGTTGGTAAATATTCCATCTGAATTGATGAATTTAAATACTGATGAGACGATTCTGATTCAATGTGTACATCCTTTTCAGGCTATTGTTCGAATGGAGCCTAAGACTGGTAAATTAAATCCTTCAGACTTACTAAGAGGATTAAAGGGTAGATGTAGAAGAGGAACTTCTAGTTATTCTAGTGAATGGTGTACCCACAAAGAGTAAGAAAATCTGGCAAGATTTAGTGGATGTTTTGAAAGTGAAAAAGGCAACGTTGTATTTAGTGCAAAATAATAAGTATTACAAAGATGTATACGTAGAACAAGAAGATGTAAGTGAAGAAGAGGATAGTGATTTGTGTAGTGGACAAATTGAAAAAGTTGATGTATCTAGATCTGAAGAAATGTATGAACATTACAGTGTTCATCCACTGCATTCCAAAGAAGCAATAGAGAATGCTATTGAATTATTTCAGATGAGAAAGGCGAAAGGAAATCCTATTAGTGTCTGGGAAGAAAGTTTGGAAGATCGTTGTTTTCCACAGTTATTTCCTACAGGTGAAGGTACACGATATGATGATCAACCTATGCAGATTCCTGCATCTGAGTACCGGACAACTAGATTATATGCAGAAGATCCAAGGTTTCGCCAATGTATTCCATATCTGTTTCATCTTTTGTTTGAGAGTGACTTATCTGGTCTGTCTTATGCAGTAAATCATATCTTAAAAAGTGGTGTACATCTGCAAAATATTTCAGCAAAGGAATTTATGGATAGAGTGCATCAGAAAGATAGTGTTTTGGATTCTCATTTAAATAATTTAATGGCTTGTCAGCGGGGTACTAATGAGTATTGGTACCGTCGTCATGAAGATTTGAAGTGCATGCTTATATGGCCGAGATACCCGCCACCCCCTCTCAACACAATCCCCAAGAATTGGGAAACCGGAAACAGTTCTTGAACTTTTGGAAGGCGGGAAGGGAGTCACCCTTCCCGGCCGTATTTATTAAAATATGAAACAAAAGAAAACAATAAAATAACAGTTTCATATAATGTACAATTTCATTTCCACATTACGATGTTTGGCTAACCTTAACAGATCTCTAATACAAAGGTTCTCCTAGCCGAACTAACATCCTACAAAGCATTTGACTTGAAATTGTACATCCTAACGTTAAGGGCCAACGGCAAGGTCGTAACCGGTGTCAGATCCCTAAACCAGAAATACCCCCCTCACTTGTGAGAGGAGCGACCGCACAGAGGCGTACCTCAAGTGCATCTACCAATTTCCCTTTGTACTTGACGGGGGCCCCAATAAACTCGACGCCATTTAACAGTCGTTCGAGGACTCGTGTGAGGTGTCTAAAAAGGTAGCGTAAACCCCCTCCCGCACCCCACACAACTTACCCATCTGCCGTCGCAGATGTCCTGGCCCCGGGAAATTCCCCAGGAGGGGCCGTAGCCCCTCCTATCCAGGAAGGGGCCTTGACCACCTTTCCTTTCCTTCCGGCGGCCTCTCCTTAGACAGGACCGCCTCCCCGTTGAGGGGCCAATTGGCCACCTCCCCCGAGCGCTCCCATCCGTAATGGGTGACGCCCCCTCATAGGGATCTTCGAATTACTGCTCACCGATCATGACCTTACCGCCCGACCAAAATAAATACGACAGTTCTACCTACGTTACTAAGATTACAAAGCAAACATCACTTATTACCAAGCGTAAAATACTGATCAATCCAAATTACTTTATTTGCAAAACATACTAGAAATCACCAATCTTTATTGCATCTTAAGAAATTTCATGACAATCATCACAATCTGTAAGAAAACAGAGAAAACAAAAAGATACTATGTCAACTGCATTCACCACGAATCGCTGTCCTCAGGGGCTGGTGGGTGGGTCAAAATTGGCTCTTCGTTCTGTCTCGAGCTCACGTGCAGCGGGGAGGTGCAGCTTCAGAGCACAGGAACAAGAGGATGCTTTCTTGGCTTCCGCTCCTTTTATCCGTCTTCAGGGAGGGCGTAAACCCGCCCCCGCCTGCCTCCGAGGGCGTGGCCGGCCGCGTTGGTGTCTAGGCCAGCCCACTCTAGGGCGGGAAAAAGGCGCGCCCCGGCTACGCCGCTTCGGGCATACCAGCCGAGACTCGCCTCCCGCCCAAGATGGCTTCCCGGGGGGATCGTGGTACTCCACCATACGTTCGGGGGGACCGATTGGTCGCCCCTTTCCATATGGCCGAGATACCCGCCACCCCCTCTCAACACAATCCCCAAGAATTGGGAAACCGGAAACAGTTCTTGAACTTTTGGAAGGCGGGAAGGAAGTTACCCTTCCCGGCCGTATTTATTAAAATATGAAACAAAATTAAAACATTAAAATAACAGTTTCATATTATGTACAATTTCATTTCCACATTACGATGTTTGGCTAACCTTAACAGATCTCTAATACAAAGGTTCTCCTAGCCGAACTACCATCCTACAAAACATTTGACTTGAAATTGTACATCCTAACGTTAAGGGCCAACGGCAAGGTCGTAACCGGTGTCAGATCCCTAACCCAGAAATGCCCCCCTCACTTGTGAGAGGAGCGACCGCACAGAGGCGTACCTCAAGTGCATCTACCAATTTCCCTTTGTACTTGACGGGGGCCCCAATAAACTCGACGCCATTTAACGGTCGTTCGAGGACTCGTGTGAGGTGTCTAAAAGGTAGCGTAAACCCCCTCCCGCACCCCACACAACTTACCCATCTGCCGTCGCAGATGTCCTGGCCCCGGGAAATTCCCCAGGAGGGGCCGTAGCCCCTCCTATCCAGGAAGGGGCCTTGACCACCTTTCCTTTCCTTCCGGCGGCCTCTCCTTAGACAGGACCGCCTCCCCGTTGAGGGGCCAATTGGCCACCTCCCCCGAGCGCTCCCATCCGTAATGGGTGACGCCCCCTCATAGGGATCTTCGAATTACTGCTCACCGATCATGACCTTACCGCCCGACCAAAATAAATACGACAGTTCTATCTAAGTTACTAAGATTTATAAAGCAAAACAACATTTATTATCAAGCGTAAATACTGATCAATCCTTGTTCAAAATTACTTTATTTGCAAACATACTGAAAAAATAACCAATCTTTATTGCATCTTTAAGAAATTTCACGACAATCATCACAACCTGTAAGAAAACAGAGAAAACAAAAGATACCATATCAACTGTATTCACAACGAATCGCTGTCCTCAGGGGCTGGTGGGTGGGTCAAAATTGCTCTTCGTTCCGTCTCGAGCTCACGTGCAGCGGGGAGGTGCAGCTTCAGAGCACAGGAACAAGAGGATGCTTTCTTGGCTTCCGCTCCTTTTATCCGTCTTCAGGGTGGGCATGAACCCGCCCCCGCCTGCCTCCGAGGGCGTGGCCGGCCGCGTTGGTGTCTAGGCCAGCCCACTCTAGGGCGGGAAAAAGGCGCGCCCCGGCTACGCCGCTTGGGGCATACCAGCCGAGACTCGCCTCCCGCCCAAGATGGCTTCCCGGGGGGATCGTGGTACTCCACCATACGTTCGGGGGGACCGATTGGTCGCCCCTTTCCATATGGCCGAGATACCCGCCACCCCCTCTCAACACAATCCCCAAGAATTGGGAAACCGGAAACAGTTCTTGAACTTTTGGAAGGCGGGAAGGGAGTCACCCTTCCCGGCCGTATTTATTAAAATATGAAACAAAAGAAAACATTAAAATAACAGTTTCATATAATGTACAATTTCATTTCCACATTACGATGTTTGGCTAACCTTAACAGATCTCTAATACAAAGGTTCTCCTAGCCGAACTAACATCCTACAAAACATTTGACTTGAAATTGTACATCCTAACGTTAAGGGCCAACGGCAAGGTCGTAACCGGTGTCAGATCCCTAAACCAGAAATACCCCCCTCACTTGTGAGAGGAGCGACCGCACAGAGGCGTACCTCAAGTGCATCTACCAATTTCCCTTTGTACTTGACGGGGGCCCCAATAAACTCGACGCCATTTAACGGTCGTTCGAGGACTCGTGTGAGGTGTCTAAAAAGGTAGCGTAAACCCCCTCCCGCACCCCACACAACTTACCCATCTGCCGTCGCAGATGTCCTGGCCCCGGGAAATTCCCCAGGAGGGGCCGTAGCCCCTCCTATCCAGGAAGGGGCCTTGACCACCTTTCCTTTCCTTCCGGCGGCCTCTCCTTAGACAGGACCGCCTCCCCGTTGAGGGGCCAATTGGCCACCTCCCCCGCGCGCTCCCATCCGTAATGGGTGACGCCCCCTCATAGGGATCTTCGAATTACTGCTCACCGATCATGACCTTACCGCCACAGGCCGGATAGTTGACCGGCTATCCGGACCCCCCACAAAACGCTCCTACCTAAAGGTCATTTCATAAAGTCTTTAGCCAGGCTATCAGGTCTCCTATGAGTAACTCGTTCCCCATCTGGGACAAATGAACACCATCCCCCGAATACATACTGTCCCCTTTAATACAACCATGCGAAATAGAATGCAGTGTATTTGAACGGAACAGTCTACTCACTTTATTATTAATTTTCCTTACTGAATGATTCAGAGCAGAAACAGAAATAGCCCCCCGCCACACTTTCCGTGGGATCATATGGGACCATGCAATTGTGCACCCTGGAACTCTTCTCGCCAACCAACTTACCGTGGAAAGCATCGCCTCAAGAAGAAGTCGTCTACCAGTGGTCACCAAATCATTGCCCCCAAGATGTACTATGACTACAGACGGCGGTGACCTTGTCCGCCCTAACAAACCCTCGAAAAATGATCGAAACTGGTCAATACAGAGCCCGCCCTTTCCGTAGAAGGACACACTGTACCCGTATTCCCCAGCCACGTGAATCATGTCACCTGCTTTGAATACGTCCGCGGCACGCCTCACGTATGAGTGGCCCACGACCCACACCTCCTTTTTCACAGCCGGTAATGTCTGACCGCTGGCCCCCCGGTGTCGGGTCGACTGGACAGTCCGCCCCGCCTCGTAGGCTTGCGCAACTGAAAACCAAACAAAAACAAGAAGCGTGAGTACATCGTTACAGCTTCACAACATGTGCAACCGCACATACCTCTTATAACAGTTCGAGGACCAACGCCCCACACGTTTTACTTGTTCAACATTCAGACCCCTGGCTGTAGCTTCCGTTGCAGCCCCTATCCGAAAGGAATGGGTCCCAAAGTCGCCGGGGTTCAAGCCCGCGGCAGAAATCGACATCGCAAGCACCCGCTGAAACTGAAACCTCGTCAGTGGGGTGGCGTCAGCGTGTCTTAACAAGGTCCCCCCCCATGCTGCCACCCTCTGCGCTAAATATTCCTCTACGCACCCAACAGGGCACATGGCAGACCCGGGGATCCTCTGGATGATTACGCAGTCCCCGATTGCATCCTGATCGGATTTGGACCTGACAAACGAGACCGTCATCGTCTCCTCCCTGACCTGAATGTGTTCCCGGCACAGTCCCCCCATCGTATCCTGCTTGTTCTTTGCCACTAATTCGCTTACCCGCATAGCCCCATGGAATGCTAATGCAAATGCGGCTCGGAACAACACTGCTTCGTACTGGGATGAACATGTTACCGGTAGCACGGATAATAACAGGGCCAACCTATCCAGACCTATCGGGTGCCTATCGTCTACTTTGCGACCCTCAAGGCGTTGCCACCCACGTAGCGCTTTCTGCACAACGAAAGACGCTGTCGGGTCCTGGATCCCATGAGCCCTTGCCATGAAGGAAATGGCGGCCCGATGCCTCTGGGCCGTAGCTACTGACTTGCCTGCGTGACGTAAAGAGAGCAGGAATCTCACTACCCACTCTTCCAGACCCCAAAGCTCCCTCCCGGCAGTACCCAAAAAGGCCCAATAGGAACGGAACGCCCCTTCATATGCCTTCCTCGTCCTGGGTGCTAAACTCTCTCCCACGAGGTCTTGTAGTTCGGGGCACCGAGAGACCAGAGAGCTTCGGGAAAGGGTGCTGTGGGCAGAAAACCCCAGAAGGCCTGCATACGGAAACGAGAGAGCGCATCAGCCACTTGGTTCATCACCCCCGGCATGTGTCGCGCCCTAAACAGTACATTTAGTTGCATGCACAACAACACAATTTCCTTGAGCAGTCTCAGAATCAATTTGCAACGTGCTGCCTGACTATTGATACACTCAACCACGGTCATGTTATCAGACCAGAACACCACAGAGTGATCCCTAAACCCTTCTGGCCATGTTTTCAAGGCCACCAGAATAGGGAACAGTTCGAGAAAAGCAATGTTACTCGTCAACCCGCACTCATGCCACCATGACGGCCATTTCTGAGCCGACCATTGTGTACCCAATATGGCGCCAAAACCCATACTCCCCGCCGAGTCTGTCCATAGCCCCAACTCCTTGGAAGACACTGCTGGTTTATTCCAGACAATTCGACCATTGAAATCCGCCAGGAATGCAATCCAAATGCGCATGTCCTGGCGAACCTCTGCCGAGAGTCTCGTACGATGATGTCCTTCCTTCAAGCCGACCATGGACTGTGCAATCGAGCGGGAAAAGGGGCGTGCCATTGGCATTACTCTTAGGGCAAAATTCAACTGACCAACCACCTGTTGCAGTTGATGCAAGTTCACTTTTGTTGCACGAATACATGTCTCGAGGGATAACCTGAATTTTAACACTTTTTCTTTAGGTAAACGAAAACAACCTTCCACCGAGTCGAGCTCGATCCCCAGAAACTCGATCAAGGTCGAGGGACCCACCGTCTTACCTGGCGCCAATGGCACACCGAATTGATTCATTAGGACACAAAATTCATGTAAGGCCTGTCCACACTCAGAATCCCCGGCTGCCCCCAGAAACAGAAAGTCATCGAGATAGTGCATAACATGTTGAAAACCTGTCTTCCTCGTGAATACCCACTGCAGAAAACAACTGAATTTCTCGAAATAGGCACATGAAATCGAGCATCCCATTGGCATACATTTATCCATGTAATAGCGACCCTGAAACTGAAAACCAAGGAGACGCTGATCGTCTGGGTGTACCGGGAGCAACCGGAACGCTGACTCGATGTCCGATTTGGCCATCAGCGTCCCGGGCCCCAGGCGATTCAACATGGCAACGGCCTCATCGAAAGATGCGTACCGCACCGAACACACTTCCGGGTCTATCGCGTCATTCACGGAAAGACCATGTGGGGCTGACAAATTATGTATCAGCCGAAACTCACCCGGGTCCTTCTTGGGAACCACCCCTAGAGGAGAACACACAAAATTAGCAACTGGTGGCAAATCGAATGGACCGGCGACACGACCTAGAGTCACCTCTTTCCCAATCTTTAACTGTACCACTGCCGTGTGCTGTAAGACCGACATTTGATTCTTACAGTCCGGTACCCCCTGAAAATCCCCCACTGGGATGCGGAAACCATATGAAAACCCGTTCCGTAACACCCCAGCGGAAGCATGATCTGGGTATTCGCTGAGCCAAGGAATCATTGCCATGGTATCAATCGGGGTCGGTAAAGGCGCCCCTCGGACTATATTAGACCTGTTTGGCGCCTCCCTTACCACCGTTATCACCCGTTTTGGCTCTGCACATGGACTCAGGATGGGATGGCTGCCCGCACCCCCCACACTCATGTCTGAATTTGCATGACCCCTGGGGCCTGGTACATTTGCCCCTGTTAAAATTCCAACAGATCCCCCTTTTACCTGTGTTGCCACTCGGCTTCGTGTGAAACTCGTTACCTGCACCCGTCCGAAAGGGCGTCCCAGAGTTTTGGCGGGAGGATTCCCCCCCGTTACTCCCTACTAATGGCACCTTCAACATCCCTGTACTCTCCATTTTTTGCCAAGACACAGAGTCATAACAATCCCAAGACAACAACGGGTTGTGTTCTTTAGCTTTTCTAAACAGGTTATCATAGCAGAACCACTGATTGCCCCCATATGCCACAGAATACTCCATAATACGTGACTGATAAATGGGTAACTCGGTCAACAACTCAGGCCTGCGCTCCCCCATGATGGAAGTAAAAATTCCCCACGCTCTGCCCCAAGTACCAATGGTCTCGTCGACCTTAAAGGCGGCCATTTTTGCGCGCCAAACACTCGGATGCATGAGCTCCTTTTGACTCTTTACATGCTCGATCTCGTAATGGTCGGTAAGCAATGAAAACATGTTTACATATTTATCCGCCCAAATCAATTCCTTGACTTCAAGTGGGACGTGCTGGGCAATCTTCTCCTTTCGAGAAGGTGCAGACTCCCCCCCCGCAATCGGCAATGGCCGCTTACCTGAAGTAGACCCCACGCTTGTCCCCGAACTTGGGCCTGCTGTACTTCCAACCGCCGGGACCTGTGGGGGAACAGAAGATGGCGTCTTCGCAGCCTCCCTAGATTCCCGCAGTTGCCTCATCACTGCCCGGGCGTCGTCAGCCGTGGCGCCCTCGCTATCGTTTCCCAACCACGCTGCCAATTGTGTCGCTAACTCGGGGGGCATATCCTCCCTGTTCGTAGGGGTGACCACCACAGGGATTGGATTCCCCTCCTTTGGCGCCGGGGTTGGCTCCTCTCGTGGCGCTTCGGGAACCGGGGTCTCCCCCCCAAGTGCTCCCCTTCTGGGCCTCTTGGTTTTGCCACCGGGAATTGTTCCCTGTAAAGGCCGTTTCGGTCCTCCCTCCCCGTCTTTAGCCTCAACCTTTCTCTTCAGATCGGCTATCTCCTTCATGAGTATGCGGAGCATCTCCTCGGTACCGACCCGCTTTCCGGCCTTCTTGGGCATTCTTAGACGGGATATCTGTAAGACAAAAAGAGGGATTACAACGCTCAAAATTGCTCTTCGTTCCGTCTCGAGCTCACGTGCAGCGGGGAGGTGCAGCTTCAGAGCACAGGAACAAGAGGATGCTTTCTTGGCTTCCGCTCCTTTTATCCGTCTTCAGGGTGGGCGTGAACCCGCCCCCGCCTGCCTCCGAGGGCGTGGCCGGCCGCGTTGGTATCTAGGCCAGCCCACTCTAGGGCGGGAAAAAGGCGCGCCCCGGCTTCGCCGCTTCGGGCATACCAGCCGAGACTCGCCTCCCGCCCAAGATGGCTTCCCGGGGGGATCGTGGTACTCCACCATACGTTCGGGGGGACCGATTGGTCACCCCTTTCCAGAAACTTAGGAGCACCAACATGGTTTTTAACTCTAAGCTGTGCAGAGTATGCTTGGGAAGATTTAATTGAATTTCTTCGGGAGGCGAATGCAAATATAGAAAATATAAACTACAAGACACCTGGAGAACTGTGTTCATTAGATCCAGTTAATGTTTGCAGGTATTTTAATCATAGATTTGAAGCTACGATGTCTTTTATTACTAACAAGAAAAATCCGCCTCTTGGTGAAGTACTGGATTTCTTTTGGAGAAAAGAATATCAAGCAAGAGGTGCTCCTCATATTCATATGCTGCTATGGATCAAGAATGCTCCTAAATTTGGAATAGACTCGGATGAGACTGTACTGTCTTTTATTGAACAGTATGCCACTTGTGACATACCTAATAGTACCACTGAAAAGGACTTAAGAGGAAAAGTGTTACATTTCCAAAGTCATCGCTGTGGAAAATATTGTCGGCAAAAATTCAAATCAAAGAGCAAATTTTATACCAAATGTCGCTTTGGATTTGCACGACCGGTACTTTCAAAAGGAAGAGTCAGCCTTTTGATGTCATGTTTGCGACATAATATCAGAAGGAGGTCACCTAAAAATACGTACAATTTAAGAAGAGGTGAAGAATCGAAATATATTAATGACTATAATCCAGTCATTTTGTCCATGTGGAATGCTAACATGGACATACAATATGTTGCAGACCACTCTATTGCTGTGGCTCGATATGTAACGTCTTACATCACGAAATCTGAAAAGACGGAACTGAAGGAGATGTGGGAAGACATTTCTCATGAAAAGAGCCTGAGCAAGAAATTATATACGTACAGTTTGAAGATGCTGTCTCATCGAGAAATTGGAGCATATGAATGTTGTGATAGATTATCATCAGCAAGTCTTTATGCGAAGTCAAGGACTATTCTCTGGGTGAGTTTGGGCCTAGCAGAAACACGAAACCGTGTTCTAAAACCTGTGCAAGAAATTGAGTACTTAGCCCAGAAAGAACCAAACAGTACAGACATTTTGAAAACAAATATGTTGGATACATACTATCCAAATAGAAGTACTGTGCTTGAAAACATTTGTCTGTATGAAATACTTCAAAATTATACTTTTAAGAGAAATGTTACCGAGAATATTGATAAAGGTGTACATGCTGTAATTGGACATGAAGGATGTCTGGTAAAACAAAGAAAAGGACACTTGATAAATCATGGGAAACTGAGTTGCGAAACACCTGATAAAAGAGAATTTTACTATTTTGCTCTTTTGCAACTCTTTAAACCATGGCGTAGAGAAGAGGAACTACTTGGAGACTTTGATAGTTATGAAGATTCATTCAACGCATCTAAGAGTAGTATTGAATGTCCTGTTTTCAGCAATTATCTCCAAATGTTGAATGACGAAATAGAGCAAGAAGCAACAATTGCAGCAGAGATTGCTAGAGATAGTTCACAAGATAGTCAAAGTTCAGTATCATTAAGTCAAGATCCACTGGGACAACCAATTATTCAAAGTGAAGCAGCCACCGCCATGGATGAGGTGGAAAGCGCAATGCAGCAAGGTCAAGAGGAAGTAATAGACTTAGAAGAATTAAAGAAGCAGTTTAATGTTGAACAAAGACAGATATATGATGAAGTGACAGAGCACATTGAGCATGGCTTTCGTCATGAGAGAAAAGATTGCTCATGTATGTCATTTGAGCCTATTCGATTATATGTAAGTGGAGAAGCTGGGACTGGTAAAAGTTTCCTAATTAAAGGAATTACTACATATTTACAGCAAACAACTCAGTCAACACTGTCGTGTGTTGTTACTGCTCCACCTGGATTGGCAGCACATAATATAAAAGGTATAACTTTACATCGTTTGCTGATGCTGCCAGTTGAACATGAAAATAAATTACAATATCAGAAGCTATCTGGAGAAGCTTGTTTTGAAGTTTCTAGAGTCCTTAAAAAAATGAAACTTCTTATTATTGATGAAGTAAGCATGGTCTTCAATTTAATGCTTGCTTTTGTGCATTTAAGAATGCAACAGACACTTAAGACAGAGTATGATGTGTTATTTGGAGGTAAACATGTCATAGTTTTTGGAGATCTACTGCAGCTGACTCCTGTGAAAGGACAACCTGTATTTGAAACTGTTACACATGAGGAGACCAGAAAGTGCCTGGGCAGTATTGGAAATGTAAATATATGGTCACATTTCAAATATACTGAACTGATTCAAAATATGCGACAGGCAAAGGATACTAAATATGGAAGTATTCTTCAAGATATTAGGATTGGAAAATTAACTGAAGATGCGAAACAGACTCTACGAACACGATTACTTTCCAAGCTGTTTCCTAATGAAGATAATGTTCCTGAGAGAATATATAGTAAAGAGGTAGTAGATAAGTCAGTGATATGCTTGATGCTAACTCTGAAAGAATGTTCAGTTTTTAATGAGAAAATGTTGAATTTAGAAAATCAAGAAATTAAGAAACTGGAAGCTAAAGATAGAATAGAGCATGAAGGTAGTACTATTGTTTTGTCTGAAAAGTTGAAATTGAAATTGGATTCTATTCAAAAAACTATATCTAAAACTGCTGGTTTAGAGAAAAATCTGTATGTATGTTTAAATTGTCGGATAATTTTAAGAAGAAATTTACATGTAGAAAGAGGATTGGTAAATGGAGCAATGGGTAATGTTGTTGGTTTTGTCAATTATACCAATAGAGATGAGATTGAATTTTTGAGGATAAAATTTGATGGGATTGAGGAAGTTCAACAAATTAGTCGATGTTCAACTCGTTTTTTGCTTGTGAAAGACTTATATGTCCGTCGTAAGCAATTTCCAATTTGTTTGGCATATGCAGTGACTATACATAAATCTCAAGGTTTAAGTGTAGATTGTGCTTTGGTAAATATTGGAAGTACTGTATTCAAAGAGGGCATGGCGTATGTTGCTCTGTCGCGTGTTAGAACTTTATGTGGACTTAATCTAATTGATTATGATGAGACAAAGATTAGTGCAGATTTAAATTGTGTGAAGGAGTACAATAGGTTAAGAAGAGAATATGCTCCAAGTTTACCTCAATATCCTTTAATTGAAAGGCGTATAGTTGGTCAGAAAAGGAAAAATGAGGACAAATGTGCTGAAGTAGTCCAGAAATGACGAAAAAAAGATGTAGCTGTTGTTGGTAGCTCTAGCAAAACTGTTAGTATTGAAGAGATTGTTGGATTTAAGTTGGAAAATAGGTGTGGTGTCAACTGCTATGCAAATGTAGTAGTTAATGTTGAAAAATATCTGTCCATAGATATGGACAATATGTAATTTTAATGTTTCAACGATGCAGACCTGATGGGAGTAAATTATCCACTTTAATTAAAAATGTTGTGGCTTCTCAAGTTTCTATTTCTAGAAGAACATTTGTAACTATGGCCATTATTTATCATGAAGGGCATTCTACATCATCAGGACATTATACGGCTTATTTGAAGTGTGCTAGCGGCTGGACACTTTGCAATGATAGCCAATTGACTTTTAAAAAACGTTTGCCTTTTGCCTTAAGTAACTCTTATTTGTTATTTTTGGAACCCAAATTTTAGTAGAATGATTTGCTGTAGGAATATGTATACTATAAAGATCTGAAACTTACTAGTTTAGAAATATCATGTAAATAAAGGTGTACAAATCTATAAATGAAATTTGTGTTTTGCATATTGATAACATCAGGTACAAATGTATTTAATGTTTGATGGTATAAAATATGGTACAAATTTTGATTGTAAAAGTACAGAAAACAATAGATAAGACTAAGAGTACATAATTTCAGAAAAAAACTACTTAACTCATAGTATTTGGCCACGTGGAAAAATATGAGAGAAGAAAATGAGTACTTTTGAGAATTATTTAGAGACTTATATGGACGTAAGTGTTTGGGAGAGGTATTTAAAAGATAATGAGTTAGCTTATACAATTTGGCCACGCGGAAAGGTATGAGAGAAGAAACTGTGTCTTTCAAATACATTTTTTATAGGAGATTGCTGCACGGGGTTTTGTTGAGATATCTTGAAAAATAAGTGGTATACTTTAATTAGGTTGTAACTGTGGAAGATGTAGTGTGCTTACTCAAGAAATTGCGAATTTGAGGAAAACATTTAAGACATGTTTTTTTCAAGTATTTATAATATGTATGCAGATTTTGTATGGGTTTTTTAAACACAATCATTTTGTTTGTGTTTTTTTTCCCCGCTGTTATATGATGATTAATATTGAAATCACTCTTGATAGTGAAAATCAATGTATTCTGAGGACAGCAAAAATAAATCATTTAATATGTTGTTTATTTATTTTGCTACATTGCATTCAAAAATATGTATTATAACAGATTTTTTTTTACTCTCCTCCACAGATATTATATTTATAAGGTAAGTTTAATTAATAATATCTGACAGTTTTCTTTGCATCTGTCTTATTGTTTCGTATTGTTTTTTCTATAAATAATATACTTTATAATCTTATTTTTAATTTCTTTCCACAGGTGCTACGTTTTAATAAGAAATTTTCTTTTTTTTTCTTTTTATTAGGTAAGTATATATAATAAAGAAATTTTTACAACATTGTGTTATTTATTTCTCTATCCTTCTTAAAGCAATGTCATCTTTTATATTGAACACTTCCACATAGGATTGGGTGCATTGTTAGAAGGTATGCTTTAAAAGTGATTTAATAAAATGAGCGATATTTCACTGAGTGAGTTTAGCAAAAGTGATATATGAAAACAATGGTGTATATGATATTAAATGTTACATGGTGTTCTTTGCAGGACTTTAATCCTGTGTTGCAGTTCCAATTCTGACTCAAGATTAGGGGGCTGGGGGGCTTAGTGGGACTTGCATGGTCATGATTGAGCTACTCCTTTTATGAGTCATGGTTCAAGTGTGTTTATGATAGAGTGGTTCCGTCATGGTTCTGCTTAGTGAATAGAACGTGTTAAGGAAGCACAATGTTAGTGTTCTGCATGCACAGCGGCAAGTTCATCACAAATGTTGTCTGTCCTGAGGACAGATGAGGCAATGTTCATGATGGAGCAGCTTTGTGATGAGTATGGAAGCATTTAACAGTTGTTAAAAAAAAACTGAAGTGTTTCTTTAAAGACGAGATATGTGTGTCATTCCAGAGCCTTGTATCATAAAGAACTGTTCTTCTGAAGTAATACGTATTGAAATTGGTTGACTGTCATTTATGAGATTTTACTCAATGACTTTCTGGGCCATATTCTTTCGAAACTGTGCATGTGATTGCTGCGTGAAGACCTACGCCTACTTCAATTTGAATATAGAGGTATATTATGAAGGGTGTTTATCTGTGTTTTTTTTTCTTTAAACGTCAAGAAAGCAGAGATAAAATTATCTCTCTATTACCTAGCTGCTGCTAACACCAGTTAGCAACACTTAGAAGAAGATAGTGAACATTTTGGGCCGCACTTTGCATGTCAGTTGCATTTATATCTAATGAGATACAAAGTGGGTGTGCCAAGATGTTAGCGACTGAAAATAGTCTTTAACATCGCTATCTCTTATTACTAACTTTTGGAGATATTTGCGCTAAGCGGGAATATTTCTAAAAGCTAACACCTGCCCTGAGCAGTTCTTAGCCATGTTATCCAATGGGAGGTGGATAACATGGCTAATAGCATTAGGTCGCTATGCATGAATAATCCTGATTTTTCTGTGATACTTATGCTTTGCAACGATTTTTACCGCATTTGCGTTAAACCTCATTAATACCAAGGTTTATTTGCGGTAGAAATCGCTGCAGCGCTGCGGTAAATGTTTAGTCTCTAACCAAGTAGAAGGAATGCTACATACTTGAATATTGTTTAGTGCTTATTTTCATTGAGACCGTCACAGAAGTTCAATGGTTCCGAGACGCTGTTTTTCTGCATCTTGGTGACTGCCAAGCCTTTGTAGCAGTGGGAGTGAGGCCTCTCCAAGAGGCGCAACGTAGCTCCTTTTGATGTTTATAATTGCAGATAGCAAGGTAGAAATGTCCGCGGAATTTATGGATGCTTAGTCACAGTAGAGTGTACGTGCTGCTCTTAGCACCTCATTACGACACACAGGGGAGTCACGTTGCACAGTTGGAGATCAGAGACTTAGGGAATAAAACTTTATAATAGCAAGGGCTCTAAGCGATAGAAATCGCCCGTTGTCGGTGTACAAAATATCACCGCTATTGGTGGTATTTTCTATGGTGTTAGTGGTTGAAGGAGAATAGTAACATATATGTGAAAAAAAATTCTGTAACAGGCTCAGCATTTCACATTATCACGTGAAAACAAAAGTTATTCTCACATACCAATAAGTCTCTTATAAATAAGGGACAGAGTGTATCTAGTGCTATTTACTACACTGCTATGTGAACGATGTCGAATGTTTCATAAGGGGAGGCTTTAAAAGTTTTTCGATAAACTGGTTTTCTAGGGAAGTGGGTGGAGTGTTCCGTGTAAATTGCAGAATAGAAACTAGTAAGAACCAATTGGAAGTGTTTTAAAGTCACATGACTGCACATGCGTGTCTCGCTGCTTCTACGCGATAGGTGGGTGTGCGCACCCGGTCGCGCACTAAAAGAAAGCGGCGAGAAAATATCAGCTAATATGCTCTTGGAGCTCGTTTTGGTACAAAGAGTTAGTTCTGAAAAGATTAATTTTTTTTTGGAAACAAGTGTTATGATGCTTTTGATTTCTTAAAGTTCCTACGACATTTTTCAGTATGTCATACTATCCAAATAAAGTGAAGAAATTTAAGTTTTCTAGGAGCATTTATGACTCTCAATTTTGTGTTTAATTAGAATAAAGCTTTGCTCTCCGTATACAAGAAGTTTTCCACAGTTGTTGCATTTCATGTGCACGTTCGCCAGACATGGTTTCAAGTCCATTTCGGCACTCGATGGAGATGCAGGTCGTCCATCGGAAGATGTGCTGGTTATTTCTGATGGTAATAGCGCGGCCTCCGTTTTTCTTGTGAAAGGTGGTCGCTCATTTTCTTCAGATTCGGAAGATGAATGAGGAACGGTAGCCATTGCAGCGAAGTCTTCGGGAAGATGTTTGACGTTGTTCTCTCTAGAGAGTAGAAAAGAAAGTGATGGAAGTGGGTGGAGTGCTGCGTGTAAATTCCAGAATAGAAACTACTAAGAACCAATTAGAAGTGTTGTTTTGAAGTCACATGACTTCACATGCAAGTCTCAGGTCCTATACGCGATAGGCGGGTGCGCGCACCCGGTCGCGCACTAAAATAAAGCGGCAAAAAAACATGTCATAATATGCTCTTGGAGCACGTTTTGGTAGAAATAGTTAGTTCTTTTTTTTTTTGGAAACAAGTGTTATAATGCTTTCGATTTCTTAAAGTTGGTACTACATTTTACAGTATGTAATACTATGAAAATGAAGTGAAGAAATTTATCGTTTCTCGGGGCATTTGTGACTTTCAATTTTGAGTTTAATAAGAACGAGGCTCTGCTCTCCATACAAAAGAATTTCTCCACACTCGTTGCATTTCATGTGCACCTTCGCAAGATATGGTCTCAAGTCCATCTCAGCACTCGATGGAGATACAGGTCCTCCACCAGAAGATGTGCTGGCCACCTCTGATGGTAATAGCGTTGCCAGGGCTCTTGTCGATGCTTTTGCATAATGCTCAGGGTGCCTTTGTTTAACATGCCGCAGCATGGTGTGTATAGAAAAGGAATATTTTCTATTTGGATTTCCCCTTGAGAGCTCCGAATTGCATATGGTGCAGGTTACTTTTGGCGCATTCACTTTCTTTTGATCTTCAGGATAAGTAAAAAATTGTCAAATGAAAGATTCCTTTTTTCTTCTTAACGGTGGTCGGTCATTTCCTTCAGATTCGGAAGATGAATGCGGAACGGCAGCCATTTCAGCAAAGTTTTCCGGAAGATGCTCGACGTTGTTGTCTCTTCAGAGTAGAAAAGATTGTGAGGAAAATGGGTGGAGTGCTTCGTATAAATTCCAGAACAGAAACTACTAAGAACCAATGGAAAGGGGCGACCATTCGGTCCCCCCGAACGTATGGTGGAGTACCACGATCCCCCCGGGAAGCCATCTTGGGCGGGAGGCGAGTCTCGGCTGGTATGCCCGAAGCGGCGTAGCCGGGGCGCGCCTTTTTCCCGCCCTAGAGTGGGCTGGCCTAGACACCGACATGGCCGGCCACGCCCTCGGAGGCAGGCGGGGGCGGGTTTACGCCCTCCCTGAAGACGGATAAAAGGAGCGGAAGCCAAGAAAGCATCCTCTTGTTCCTGTGCTCTGAAGCTGCACCTCCCGCTGCACGTGAGCTCGAGACGGAACGAAGAGCCAATTTTGAGCGTTGTAATCTTTCTTTTTGTCTTACAGATATCCCGTCTGAGAATGCCCAAGAAGGTCGGAAAGCGGGTCGGTACCGAGCAGATGCTCCGCATGCTCATGAAGGAGATAACCGATCTAAAGAAAAAGGTGGAGGCTAAGGACGGGCCGGGAGGAACGAAACGGCCTTTGCAGGGAGCAGTCCCCGGTGGAAAAAGCAAGAGGCCCAGAAGGGGAGCGCTTGGGGGAGACACCCCGGTTCCCGATACCCCACGTGAGGAGCCAATCCCGGTGCCGAAAGAGGGAAATCCAATTCCTGTGGTGGTCACCCCCGTGAACAGGGAGGATATGCCCCCCGAGTTAGCGGCACAATTGGCAGCGTGGTTGGGAAAAGATAGCGAGGGCGCCACGGCTGACGACGCCCGGGCAGTAATGAGGCAGCTGCGGGAATCTAGGGAGGCTGCGAAGGCAACATCTTCTGTTCCCCCACAGGTTCCCGTGGCTGGAAGTACTGCAGGCCCAAGTTCGGCGACAAGCACGGGGTCTACTTCAGGTAAGCGGCCATTGCCGATTGCGGGGGAGGGGTCTGTACCTTCTCGAAGGGAGAAGATTGCCCAGCATGTCCCGCTAGAAATTAAGGAATTGATTTGGGCGGATAAGTATGTAAACATGTTTTCATTGCTTACCGACCATTACGAGATAGAGCATGTGAAGAGCCAAAAGGAGCTCATGCACCCGAGTGTTTGGCGCGCTAAAATGGCCGCCTTTAAGGTTGACGAGAACATTGGTACTTGGGGCAGAGCGTGGGGCATATTTACCTCCATCATGGGCGAGCGCAGGCCCGAGTTACTGACCGAGTTACCCATTTATCAGTCGCGTATTATGGAGTATTCTGTGGCATATGGGGGCAATCAGTGGTTCTGCTATGACAATCTTTTTAGAAAGGCTAAGGAACACAACCCATTGTTGACTTGGGATTGTTACGACTCCGTGTCATGGCAAAAAATGGAGAGTACAGGAATGTTGAAGGTACCATTGGTGGGAAGTAACGGAGGAGAATCTTCCCGCCAAAACTCCGGGAAGCCCTTTCGGACGGGTGCAGGTAATGAGTACCACTCGAAACCGAGTGGCAACACAGGGAAAAGGGGGATCTGTTGGAATTTTAACAGAGGGAAATGTACGAGGCCCCATGGGTCATGCAAATTCAGACATGAGTGTGGGGGGTGTGGGCAGCCATCCCATCCTGAGTCCTTGTGCAGAGCCAAAACGGGTGATAACGGTGGTAAGGGAGGCGCCAAACAGGTCTGATATAGTCCGAGGGGCGCCTTTACCTACCCCGATTGATACCATGGCAATGATTCCTTGGCTCAACGAATACCCGGATCATGCTTCCGCTGGGGTGTTGCGAAACGGGTTCTCATATGGTTTCCGCATCCCAGTGGGGGATTTTCAGGGTGTAGCAAACTGTAAGAATCAACTGTCGGTCTTGCAGCACGCGGCGGTGGTACAGGTAAAGATTGGGAAGGAGGTGACTCGAGGTCCATTCGATTTGCCACCGGTTGTTAACTTTGTTTGTTCCCCTCTAGGGGTGGTCCCCAAGAAGGACCCGGGTGAGTTTCGGCTGATACATAACTTGTCAGCCCCACGTGGTCTTTCCGTGAATGACGCGATAGACCCGGAAGTATGTTCAGTGCGGTATGCATCTTTCGATGAGGCCGTAGCCATGTTGAATCGCCTGGGGCCCGGGGCGCTGATGGCGAAATCAGACATCGAGTCAGCGTTCCGGTTGCTCCCGGTACACCCAGACGATCAGCGTCTTCTTGGTTTCATGTTTCAGGGTCGATATTACATGGATAGATGTATGCCAATAGGGTGCTCGATTTCGTGTGCCTATTTCGAGAAGTTCAGTTGTTTTCTGCAGTGGGTATTCACAAGGAAGACAGGTTTTCAACATGTTATGCACTATCTCGATGACTTTCTGTTGTTGGGGGCAGCCGGGGATCCTGAGTGTGGACAGGCTTTGCATGAATTTTGTGTCTTAACGAATCAATTCGGTGTGCCATTGGCGCCAGGTAAGACTGTGGGTCCCTCGACATTGATCGAGTTTCTGGGGATCGAGCTCGACTCGGTGGAAGGTTGTTTTCGATTACCCAAGGAAAAAGTGTTAAAATTCAGGTTATCCCTTGAGGCATGTATTCGTGCAACGAAAGTAAACCTGCATCAATTGCAACAGGTGGTGGGTCAGTTGAATTTTGCCCTAAGAGTGATACCGATGGCGCGCCCCTTTTCCCGCTCGATTCGCCAGGACATGCGCATTTGGTTGGCATTTCTGGCGGATTTCAATGGTCGAATTGTCTGGAACAAACCAGCGGTGTCCTCCGAGGAGTTGGGGCTTTGGACAGATTCGGCGGGGAGTATGGGTTTTGGCGCCATATTGGGTACACAATGGTCGGCTCAAAAATGGCCGTCAGGGTGGCATGAGTGCGGGTTGACGAGTAACATTGCGTTTCTTGAACTGTTCCCTATTCTGGTGGCTTTGAAAACATGGCCTGAAGGGTTTAGGGATCACTCTGTGGTGTTCTGGTCTGATAACATGACCGTGGTTGAGTGTATCAATAATCAGGCAGCACGATGCAAATTGATTCTGAGACTGCTCAAGGAAATTGTGTTGTTATGCATGCAACTGAATGTACTGTTTCGGGCACGACACGTGCCGGGGGTGATGAACCAAGCGGCTGATCTCGTTTCCGTATGCAGGCCTTCTGGGGTTTTCTGCCCACAGCGGACCCGGTGGCGGCACCCTTTCCCGAAGCTCTCTGGTCTCTCGGTGCCCCGAACTACGAAACCTCGTGGGAGAGAGTTTAGCACCCAGGACGAGGAAGGCATATGAAGGGGCGTTCCGTTCCTATTGGGCCTTTTTGGGTACTGCTGGGGGGGAGCTTTGGGGTCAGGAAGAGTTTGTAGTGAAATTTCTGCTATCTTTACATCAGGCAGGCAAAACAGTAGCAGCGGCCCAGAGGCATCGGGCCGCCATTTCCTTTATGGCAAGGGCTCATGGGATGCAGGACCCGACAGCGTCTTTCGTTGTGCAAAAAGCGCTACGTGGGTGGCAACGCCTTGAGGGTCGCAGAGTTGATGAGAGACACCCGATAGGTCTCGATAGGTTGGCCCTGTTATTTTCCGTACTCCCTGCAACGTGTTCATCCCAGTATGAAACAGTGTTATTCCGAGCCGCTTTTGCGCTAGCATTCCATGGGGCTATGCGGGTAAGCGAATTGGTGGCGAAGAACAAGCAGGATGCGATGGGGGGACTGTGCCGAGAGCACATTCAAGTCAAGGGGGAGACGATGACTGTCTCGTTTGTCAGGTCCAAAACCGATCAGGATGCGATGGGGGACTGCATAATCATACAACGGATTCCCGGGTCCTCCATGTGCCCTGTGGTTTGCGTAGAGGAATTTTTAGCGCAAAGGGTGGCATCATGGGGGGGGACCTTGTTGAGACACGCTGACGCCACCCCACTGACGAGGTTTCAGTTCCAGCGGGTGCTAGCGATGTCGATTTCGGCCGCAGGCTTGAACCCCGGCGATTTTGGGACCCATTCCTTCCGGATAGGGGCTGCTACAGAGGCTACAGCCAGGGGTTTGAGTGTTGAACAAATAAAACGTGTGGGGCGTTGGTCCTCGAACTGTTATAAGAGGTATGTGCGGTTGCACATGTTGTGAAGCCGTAATGATGTACTCACGCTTCTTGTTTTCTTTTGGTTTTCAGTTGCGCAAGCCTACGAGGCGGGGCGGACTGTGCAGGCGACCCAACACCTGGGGACCAGCGGTCAGACATCACCGGCTGTGAAAAAGGAGGTGTGGGTCGTGGGCCACTCATACGTGAGGCGTGCCGCGGACGTATTCAAAGCAGGTGACATGGTTCACGTGGCTGGGGAATACGGGTACAGTGTGTCCTTCTACGGAAAGGGCGGGCTCTGTATTGACCAGTTTCAATCATTTTTTGAGGGTCTGTTAGGGCGGACAAGGTCACCGCCGTCTATAATCATAGTCCATCTTGGGGGCAACGATTTGGTGGCCACTGGTAGACGACTACTTCTTGAGGCGATGCTTTCCACCGTAAGTTGGTTGGCAAGAAGAGTTCCAGGGTGCACAATTGCATGGTCCCATATGATCCCACGAAAAGTGTGGCGGGGGGCTATTTCTGTTACTGCTCTGAATCATTCAGTAAGGAAAATTAATAACAAAGTGAGTAGATTGTTTCGTTCAAGTACACTGCATTCTGTTTCGCATGGTTGTATTAAAGGGGACAGTATGTATTTGGGGGACGGTGTTCATTTGTCCCGGGTGGGGAACGAATTACTCATAGGAGACTTCATAGCATGGTTAAGGAGTTTACAGCATGACCTTTAGGTAGGAGCGTTTTGTGGGGGGTCCGGATAGCCGGTCAACTATCCGGCCTGTGGTGGTAAGGTCATGATCGGTGAGCAGTAATTCGAAGATCCCTATGAGGGGGCGTCACCCATTACGGATGGGAGCGCTCGGGGGAGGTGGCCAATTGGCCCCTCAACGGGGAGGCGGTCCTGTCTAAGGAGAGGCCGCCGGAAGGAAAGGAAAGGTGGTCAAGGCCCCTTCCTGGATAGGAGGGGCTACGGCCCCTCCTGGGGAATTTCCCGGGGCCAGGACATCTGCGACGGCAGATGGGTAAGTTGTGTGGGGTGCGGGAGGGGGTTTACGCTACCTTTTAGACACCTCACACGAGTCCTCGAACGACCGTTAAATGGCGTCGAGTTTATTGGGGCCCCCGTCAAGTACAAAGGGAAATTGGTAGATGCACTTGAGGTACGCCTCTGTGCGGTCGCTCCTCTCACAAGTGAGGGGGGCATTTCTGGGTTAGGGATCTGACACCGGTTACGACCTTGCCGTTGGCCCTTAACGTTAGGATGTACAATTTCAAGTCAAATGTTTTGTAGGATGTTAGTTCGGCTAGGAGAACCTTTGTATTAGAGATCTGTTAAGGTTAGCCAAACATCGTAATGTGGAAATGAAATTGTACATAATATGAAACTGTTATTTTAATGTTTTAATTTTGTTTCATATTTTAATAAATACCGCCGGGAAGGGTAACTCCCTTCCCGCCTTCCAAAAGTTCAAGAACTGTTTCCGGTTTCCCAATTCTTGGGGATTGTGTTGAGAGGGGGTGGCGGGTATCTCGGCCATATGGAAAGGGGCGACCAATCGGTCCCCCCGAACGTATGGTGGAGTACCACGATCCCCCCGGGAAGCCATCTTGGGCGGGAGGCGAGTCTCGGCTGGTATGCCCGAAGCGGCGTAGCCGGGGCGCGCCTTTTTCCCGCCCTAGAGTGGGCTGGCCTAGACACCAACGCGGCCGGCCACGCCCTCGGAGGCAGGCGGGGGCGGGTTTACGCCCTCCCTGAAGACGGATAAAAGGAGCGGAAGCCAAGAAAGCATCCTCTTGTTCCTGTGCTCTGAAGCTGCACCTCCCCGCTGCACGTGAGCTCGAGACAGAACGAAGAGCCAATTTTGACCCACCCACCAGCCCCTGAGGACAGCGATTCGTGGTGAATGCAGTTGACATAGTATCTTTTTGTTTTCTCTGTTTTCTTACAGATTGTGATGATTGTCGTGAAATTTCTTAAGATGCAATAAAGATTGGTGATTTCTAGTATGTTTTGCAAATAAAGTAATTTGGATTGATCAGTATTTTACGCTTGGTAATAAGTGATGTTTGCTTTGTAATCTTAGTAACGTAGGTAGAACTGTCGTATTTATTTTGGTCGGGCGGTAAGGTCATGATCGGTGAGCAGTAATTCGAAGATCCCTATGAGGGGGCGTCACCCATTACGGATGGGAGCGCTCGGGGGAGGTGGCCAATTGGCCCCTCAACGGGGAGGCGGTCCTGTCTAAGGAGAGGCCGCCGGAAGGAAAGGAAAGGTGGTCAAGGCCCCTTCCTGGATAGGAGGGGCTACGGCCCCTCCTGGGGAATTTCCCGGGGCCAGGACATCTGCGACGGCAGATGGGTAAGTTGTGTGGGGTGCGGGAGGGGGTTTACGCTACCTTTTAGACACCTCACACGAGTCCTCGAACGACCGTTAAATGGCGTCGAGTTTATTGGGGCCCCCGTCAAGTACAAAGGGAAATTGGTAGATGCACTTGAGGTACGCCTCTGTGCGGTCGCTCCTCTCACAAGTGAGGGGGGCATTTCTGGGTTAGGGATCTGACACCGGTTACGACCTTGCCGTTGGCCCTTAACGTTAGGATGTACAATTTCAAGTCAAATGTTTTGTAGGATGTTAGTTCGGCTAGGAGAACCTTTGTATTAGAGATCTGTTAAGGTTAGCCAAACATCGTAATGTGGAAATGAAATTGTACATAATATGAAACTGTTATTTTAATGTTTTAATTTTGTTTCATATTTTAATAAATACGGCCGGGAAGGGTAACTCCCTTCCCGCCTTCCAAAAGTTCAAGAACTGTTTCCGGTTTCCCAATTCTTGGGGAGGATTGTGTTGAGAGGGGGTGGCGGGTATCTCAGCCATATTGGAAGTCTTGTTTTCAAGTCACATGACTTTACATGCGCTTCTCAGGACGTGTAGGCGGTGACACTATCTAGTTACGAACGTGATTTGGAAGTAGCGATGTTCTTTACTGAAGTTTAAAAATGTGAAAAGAAGTGAATTCAAACACATACGGATTTCACATATTTTTACAGCTCGATTTAAGTATACAATTAATAAATTATAAAACCTGTTATATTTTTCAAAATAAATATTAAGGTGTGTACAATCAGTCACGCACGAATGATTAAAAAAAATTTGGCTCCATTTAATTAAAAGGTTTATATGACAAAAAAAAAGCCTAGGTTCAATGTCTTAACGTACTATAAGTTCTTTCATTGGTCTATGAAGAAATTCATTATGTTTAAATTGGAAAGCTTTCATGAAATAAATAGGTGGGTGCGTGCACTCGGTTGTGCACGTAAGTTTGCTATGTCGATATTTATTTTAGGTATATCTTTCAAAGTTAGGAACTAGCATTCAAAAAACCTATGAAATTCACTGAAAAAACTAAGGGTTTTACACACGTTATAGTTAGGAACTAGCATTTGAAAAACCTATGAAATTCACTGAAAAAACCCTAGGTTTTACACACGTTATAGTTAGGAAGTAGCATTTGAAAAACCTATGAAATTCACTGAAAAAACCATAGGTTTGACACCAGTTATAGTTAGCTGGAAATTTTACTGACATAAAACCAATGAAATTCCACGTTATAGTTAGTTGGACTCACTATAACTTGCGCATGTAATGCACTGCTGATGACATCACATATTACATCACTCATGACATGGTCAGTTACGTCACTCATGACATCACTGATGATACCATCCTTGTGACAGAGAGACTAACCTACTTGCACTGTAAAGTAACCCTTAAAACACATTTTGAAAAAAAAAAACTAACATATAAAAAAAAGTGGACATACCTATACCAGTTACAACAACCAATTCAGTAATTCCAACATTTATATACACATCCAATAATTCACTAACAGTTCTATATAGTCACTCGTATATATACTCACTGATTATATATAGTGATACAGCTATACATCCTGTTATATACTGACAGACAACCAAAAGTAAATCACACACATATTCACACTTGCAAATAAACTAATATCCATTTATTTACATAGACAGATATACACACACTAGCACCTTACTTCTAAGTAAACTTACACTTAGTTACTCTTTTAAACAATCACTTATAGAAACACATACTTATTTAAACAGGAACTCTTTCAATCTCTCACTGTCACATATACTCAGTTATATATATCAATACTTACATAAACTAGATTAAAAAATATGTCGTTACTGATAAACACACTAGTGAGGAAGGCATTCACTCACTAACACACACATATACACACTCAGCCATCCATACAGTCCTCCACATCCATTAAGACACTTATTTAAACATTTATTTTTCCATCGACCTCTACATATACATATATAAAACATATTTATTTTTTAAAAAGACAGACATTCACTGGATGGTGTTATCAGTGATCTCATGAGTGATGTAATATGTGATGTCATCAGCAGTGCATTACACGCGCAAGTTATAGTGAGTCCAACTAACTATAACGTGGAATTTCATTGGTTTTATGTCAGTAAAATTTCCAGCTAACTATAACTGGTGTCAAACCTATGGTTTTTTCAGTGAATTTCATAGGTTTTTCAAATGCTACTTCCTAACTATAACGTGTGTAAAACCTAGGGTTTTTTCAGTGAATATATATATATATATATATCGGGAAACACTCAAACCACTTCCTGAAGTCTCGCAACAGCAGTCAGGCGAGGAAATAGATATATATATATATATATATATATATATATATATATATATATATATATATATATATATATATATATATATATATATATATATATATATATATATATATATATATATATATATATATATATATATAAAACAGTTTAGTCACTAACCCATGCACTCAGTGAGACACATTTAATCACTCACTCAATCAGTCAGTCATGCACCTAGTAAATCCTTCATCCAGACACTTATACATGCACTCATTCTTCAATATGTAAAACATGTTTTAACTTTACAGAAACATACAGTCACTGGATGTTGTAATCAGTGATGTCATCAGTGATGTCATTTGAGATGTCATCAGTGATGTCATCAGTGATGTCACTAACCATGTCATGAATGATGTAATATGTGACATCATCAGCAGTGGATTGCGGGTGCGCGATATATAGTTAGCGCTTATAACTATATATGGAATTTCAATGGTTTTATGCGAGTAAAATAAGGTTTTCTAAATGCAAATCCCTAACTATATATGGCCTACAACCAATGGTTTTTTCATTGAATTTTCAAGGTTTTGTAAATGCAAATTCCTAACTATATATGGAGTATAACCTATGGTTTTTTCTGTGAATATATATATACATATATATATAACCTACTGGCAGTCGCCAGTAGGTAGTCATAGTTAGGACCAAGTTTCCATAGGAAGAAAATTTTTTTTTTTGCTTATAACTTTGGCGTCATTAGATGAATCTTCATGAAATTTTCCAAACTAATTCTTTGTTCATATCAGCTCTTATATTGAAATATTGGGGGTGATTTGTCAATGGGGCCGAGAAAAAAGGGCATCCCAAAATATGTTTTCTCCATGCAATTTCCTTGGGAAACTTTAGACAAGGCTACAGGTCGAACGGGTGAACGGAATTACCCTAAATTAGGCAGGGAGAAGGGTATTCATCTAGAAAGCACGCTTTTGTTTATTTGGTGTCAAATCTGTTCAGTAGTTTTGAAGAAATATCAAAATTTACAGGTATCGATATTTGGGAATTCTGCCATCTGATTGGCTGAGGCGTTACGAGCACGAGCTTGCTGGGTATTGGCTGCAAGTAGTAAGCAGTTACAACTAGGAAGTGTTGGCAGCCATTTTGTGATTCTGATGAACTGAGTAATGGGAAAAAAGGGTGAAAAGAGTAGGAAAGAGGAGGTATAGGAGCACTGTAACCTCTGTGGGGGAGTGCAAAGCGAAGTAGTCACCCCTACCAGTCTGATAGTGCGGTGTTGCTCAGATTGACATGGTGCTGAGATGAGATGCTGCTACACTCAGGTATGAAACCAAGAGCCTAAACCATACGCTCATTGCTGTAAAGTGATGTGGTCTGGTATTTGTAGCATACATGTGCAAGTAGTGTTAGTAGGTGTTTATACTATACAGCGAACTACTGACCTCTACCGTGCGTTTACCAGAAGTAAAGTACTAACGCCTAAGGGTGTGAAGACTCTCGGATCAAACCGAGCTGAAAGTGATGGGCTCTGGGCACTATAGCATACTGGCCACTGTAGTACAACTGTGTAAGTAGTGTTAGTATGCGTTTATACTATACAGGGAGTGGGAAGCAAACTACTCACCCCTACTGGTCTGAAGACTCTGGGATTAAACCGTGAGCCTAAATCCTGAGCCCATTGCTGTTAAGTGATGTTCTCTGGGCGGTGTAGCATACCTGTTGAAGTAGTGTGAGTTTGCGTTTATACAACACAGGGAGTGGGAGGCAAACTACTCACCCCGTCGGTCTCAAGAGTCGTGGATGAAACCATGAGTTCATTGCTGTAAAGTCATGTGCTCTGTGTAGTATTCTAATGTAAGTGATAGTAAAATGTTAGTATGTAATGCTAGTAGAATGTAAGTATGTAATGTTAGAATGTGGGGCTGTCATGAGGGGAACCTTGAGGAGTTTGTACACGGTGCTGGAGAAGACGGTTGCATTGCTGTCTGCTCCTGTTGGTGACTGTTTTAGCTGTCTTGTTTTCCTGCAATAAATCTATTTATCGGAGCCACTGCTGTCTGCCTCTTCACTACATAAATGTGGCAATGAGCGGGAGAAGGTAAAAAGAAGGCAGCACGCACCAATATTTCGAGCTTGCTTCCATTGTGCTGAAGACCCCTTTTCTTTGTGAAGCTGTTTTTACTCATCCCCGGGTCGTCGACTCATTGAACTATATCCTCTGACCTATGGTAGGATTTATATTTTTAGATTTTGGGCTTCCACTGCCTCTTCACTACACTCTAGTTGCTGTACTACATGTGTGCAAGTAGTGTTAGTATGCGTTTATACTAAATCTGTAGTTATGCAGTAACCAATGCATCATGGTCCTGGGAAGCGCCACCTCCCAGGCGCAGCTCATACAATGTCCTGGGGTGTGCATCTGCGGGACATTAATGTTTGCTATTACAGGGCGGGTTCATGGCTTCCACCCTGTGATAGCAAATACTTGTTTGTCTCATTGAAGCGAGAGGAGGAAAACCTCATATCGCTTTAATAGAGCGGATTCAGATGGTAAATATCGAGAAAAAAATTAAGCGGGATCTCACCCGTTCATTTAAATGAGCCCCCTGGTGGGTAATGATCCGGGGCCAATCCTAATATTATATTGCGGGGTCTCTGCAGTACTGGGGACCTTAATCTCACATGTAAATAAGAAGCAGGAGGGCACAGAGACGTTTGGATTGCCACATTCCCAGGTATTGTTTACTAATTGTTTGGGGGACTTTGAGGCCAACTCAAGTCCGGGGATCGCCACCCTCTGGGGCTTTACTAAAATATGTAGGGTGGGCCTAGCCAGTCCCTGAAGCTTCGGTGGCCCTAGGCAGTGCCTTATTGTTTCGGTAATCACATAGGCAGTACTCTTGTTGTTATAAAGTGATACACTCATAAAACCCTTGCAGTTGTAGAATTATGCAGGCTTTATTTATACAAAAGTCTGCTTGTTTATATTTGGTAGGTGCACCGCACAATTACATATGTTTTCCCTCACAACCTCCTATAAAGAGCTACTTTTCACAATAAACTACAGACAAGTATTGTCAGAAAAAGAAGACCCATATACTCACTTATTTATTGGTAAAAGTAAAATAACTTTTATTAAAACAAAACAAACGAATGGAAACGCAACTTTATTTGATCAAACAACAGTATAACATGAAATAAGTGGGTGGGACTCCTCCGGAAGCAGTGTGGAAAACCTGCAAGACAAAAAAGAAACTTAAGTGTGTGCCATGTCCAAGAGAAAAAGAAAGGTAGTCAGAATGAAAATAAGATAGTGAGAATGGGACAGAGAGGGAGTGGGTGGAAGGGAGAAGGGGAGGGAGAGTCAAAAGAACAGAGGGAGGAAGAAACAGAGCATCAGACTGCAGCACCCAGCCCTCACTGTTTACCTCCTGTCACCTTTGTGTCTAAGGATGCTGGGGTCCGCGAGAAAGAGTGCGGTCCAGCAAGTCCCTAAAATGAAACAGTTATGAATGAGGCCAGAGATTACATTATTATCTACGGTAACTTTGCTTGCCTTCACCTGTGCACCCAGGCTGGTGCACCCCAGCCCTTTCCCCCGCACTGTGCTCAATTGGAGCTCCTTCGCACCTGCCACCACCAGTGTGTCCAACGAAGTGCCGGTGCAAACTCTAACTCCGGGGTGCCTCTCTCAGGGTGGCACAGCAGGTCTCCGGTGGGGCTGGTATCTTGATACCTCGATGGAAGGCATCAGAATGCCCAGGGCATCTTCACGGGTTGAGCACCCGGTCCGCCAATTTTGGTGCAAGCATCTCAGTGTCTGAAAAGGGAGAAATAATATAATGCTGGAAATCTCTTGAGGTAAATGAAGGTTTATTTCAAGCTTAATAGAGAACACCACTTGAGTGCATCCTTCCTTATTGAGTACGATCTGCAAACTGTTAGTGGTAATTGTGGTTCAAAGAGGAGTTGGAGTGCACAAGAATAGGCAAGGTTAAATAATAAAATGTTATGCCAACGTTTACATACAAAGGAACAGAGCGCATGCTAGAAACATAATGTGCACGTGTGATGCAGTGGCGCAAGCGTGTGTGCATGTACACTTTGTAATTAGCTCACTAAAGTGTTCCAAAAGCCAACACCACGTGTCTGTAGGGCAGCGGTACCCGCTGGCTCAGGCCTACAGGACGGTCCAGCAGGTCCTTAAAATGAGACAGAGATGTGACTGAATGAGGTCAGAGATCAGATCATTACCCATGGTAACATCACTTGTTCGCACCGGGGCGCCCAGGCTGATGCACCCCCACCCCTCCCACAGCACAGTGTTCAATTGCAGCCCCTTTGCACCCAGGCCTCCCTGCTCACCTGCTGTCATTGTTGTGTGTCCAAACACGACGGGCAGCAGTGTTCACAATTCATATGCAGTGTTGATTGCCAGGATGGTGTACAACTCATGGATCCCTTTTCAAACACGACGGCCAGTAGGGTTCACAATTCATATCCAGTGTTGATTGCCAGGATGGTGTACACCTCATGGATCCCTTTTTTTTAATTGTGCATTGTGATATGCAAGGTGGATGCGGCCATATCACCTGAGGCAGTGTGGAAGAACTGGGACATGTGGCGTTGTCTTTATCCTAATTATACGTATGCAAAGTGGGCTGGGCTTGCGTACGCTCGGCCAGCTTAGGGTTGTGAATAATTATTCCAGAAAACTGGGCATTGTTCAGTTCCTGTATGGCCAGGAAGTTTACCTATGTGTGTATCTGTTGCAGTTTTGACATCGCAGAATGCGCAATTTACATTAATGTAGCACGTCCTGGAAGGGCGAGAACTATCGCTAATGAGATGCTATTCAAAACATTGAATGGACAACATCACATGTCGTTGTCAAGCTGGATATGTACAGACACGCATGTCAATGGTGTGCAGTAATATTGAAAGTGTTGCTATTGCGAATTGCACACATGTGAATGTGCTCGGATGGAGGGAGGATCAACAGTGAGGCTTTGTCATACATAGTGATAACGCTCATTACAGTCAAGAAATGCATGTCAAACATGAATCTGAAAGTCTCACGTATGACACACTACTATACTGGTAAAGCCTGACAACAGAGCATAATGCAACACAAATCTACACATTACTCTTTACTGTTTGTCACATGTGATCTAGGATGTGCACTATGCCCACGGCTGATGATACCCCTTCGAGCCACCAATACCCAGGCCGGAAGGCAGCACAATAATGCGCACACACACACACACACCAGGGGCATTGTGTAAAACACATCTGTTTTTTGATGTAACATTTCAGATGCATTGCCATCACATGTGGAAAGTTAATGTACAGACCATGAATATTTATCAAGATGATTGTTGCATGTTGTGTGTAGTATAATATAAGTGTACACAGCAAACAACTTTTCAATAAAGCTCTCTCAGCAGAAGGGGTGCGTCTCATCAAACGCTGCAGAGAGAATGACTAAAATGGGTGGGGTCCTCCAACTGTTACAATGGGAAAAGTTATAAACTAATCAAATGCTTTTTTTTAAGGTCACATGGCAATCGGGCATCGAGTGCGCAAAATCAGCTGCACCCGACGCATATATTTATCATAATATAAGTTTATTACAGTTAGAAATATATAAATGTTTAAAATATTTTAGATTATCGCTTGCTCTCATATACATTTTAAAGTTATTTAGATATAGTTTTGAGACAAAAAAATGAGGGAATGGCGTACCCGGCACAACACCATACGTCTATGATGTAACACAGGGCCTGGCAGCATGCACTCGTCGCAAACGCAATGTGCAGCGGGCGCGACCCCATACGTACATGACGCAACGCGTGGCTTGGTGCAGCTTACCCATCAGATACCAAAGTAGCAGCTGGCGCGACCTCATACGTATATGATGTCACGCGGGACACGGTGCCACAAACCCACCTGTTACAGTTAGTTGAGCTAACTATAACTCGCACGTCCGCAATACACTGCTGATGATGTCACATATTACATCACTCATGATATGGTCAGTGACATCACTGATGACATCATCCACGTGATAATCTGATGCACATACTGATGCCCTAATACAAACTTTGATACAACCATTCTAAAATGCAGACTACTATTTTCGAAACCATACACACAACAATGCCATATACTACACACCACTCACTATTTCCTAGGTCTACACACACATCCAGTCACTTATACATGTAGTTACTCATCAATACAGTACTATAATATGCACGCATACATCTTTACATGCAGTCACACTCCTCCACTCATCCATAGAGTTACTCACACACCTAGACAGTGATGCAAAGAATCAATCCCATACCCATTTACTCATGTATACAGTTAAACACACCAACTCCCTTATTTATAGACACACCACATCACTTATCTATATGGATACTTACACATATTTACTGTCTTATACAATCACTGATAGACGCAGACACTCATTTATACACCCACTCTTCAAATAACTTACTCTCGTGTATAGTCATTTATATACTCCAACATTCACTTATAGTGCCTTAAAACATATGTAGTTAGTCACAGATATACCACTTAGACATTCATTCTCTCACCAACACACCCCTTCACACACTAACTCACCCATACAGCCCTTCCCATTTGCACTTTTGAATCCATACAACCAGTGAATCACCCACTCAGACATCTATGCACAGAGCCATACACCCCCCACCCACCCACACAGACACTTAGGGACCCATAAAGATACTCAGACAACAAATCAATAACCCATATAGACACTGATGTAGCCTTTTCACAAACCCATGCAGTTGCTTAAACACCAACTGAGAGACTAATACAGACTTTCACACAGTTTAGTCACTAACACATGCATTCGGTAAGACACGTTCAATCACTCACTTATACAGTCAGTCATGCACCTACTAAATAATCCTTTCAGGCACTTGTAAATGAATTCATTCTTCAATACACCTTGGCATAGATATATATGAAAAATATTTACACTTTTCAGAAAAGTTTTTTCCATCATTGGTCAAATCCACGGGGAGCTACTTTGGCTGGGTGTGGCCTGTCAGGAAGGAGTGGTTGGGTTAGGCATATTGAAATTGAACACATCCAGTGAAGTGCTGGATATTGGATGCCAGCTTTGAGCATCCATTGGATAAGGATGGGGTGGAAGACAGTGCCCAAGGCTGCAGAAAGATCCAGCAGGATAAATGCCATGGTATCACCTCTGGCCAAGATCATCTGGATGATGTTCGTGGTGGTGGTGGTGGTGAAGGAAGTCTCTGTAATGTGTTTGGGTCTGAATTCAGACTTACTGGTGTGGAGGAGAAATGTACCAGTGGGATGGGTGATTAGGTGTTTGGTTCTCATCTTTTCAATGGTTTTTGCTGGTTAGAGTAGCAGACATGAATGCTGGTAGTTGGCTAGTGTCCTTAGGTCTGCTGAGAGTTTCTTCAGGAAAGGGAGTATTGTGACATTTTACCAGTTACCCGGGTAGTCGGCTATGATGATTAAGTCATTCAAGAAGATGTATATGGAATGCACTGTCATTGCTGTTCCTTGAGTGGTAGTGTGGGCCCACGGTACACAGACAAAATATCGAGTTTTAAATTTCGATATACAATTATATATATATATATTATATATAATATAGAAGGTAAGTAATATCGACAGTCTTAATATCGATATTAGTAATATCGAAGTTTTAAATATCGATGTCAATAATATCGAAATAAATAATTTCGATGTTACTAATATCGATTTTTAAATAAATTTTGTGTATATTATATTGTATTTATTATGTTTTATTATTTATTTTTAATGTCATTTAATTAAATAGTGTCTTTTAGTACTGTAGCGGGTTGTGGGTTTATAGGGGAATAGGGTGGGAAGTAATTTAATTATGTTAAAATAATTATTAATTAGTAGGAATTATTAATTGATTAATTGAGAATTATTTTTGAATTAATTTTAATTAATTGATTAATTGATAAATATGTTCTGTAGCGGGTTATGGGTTTATGGGGGAATAGGGTGGGAAGTAATTTAATTATGTTAAAATAATTATTAATTAGTAGGAATTAATAATTAATTATTTGAGAATTATTTGTAAATAATTTTGATTAATTGATTAATTGATAAATATGTTCTGTAGCGGGTTATGGGTTTATAGGGGAATAGGGTGGGAAGAAATGTAATAATGTTTAAATAATTATTAATTAGTAGGAATCATACATTATTAAAAATAATTGGTAATTATATTTAATTATTTTGGTAATTATTTTTAATTAATTGATAAATATGTTCTGTAGCGGGTTATGGGTTTATAGGGGAATAGGGTGGGAAGTAATTTCATTATGTAGAATTAAATATTAATTAGTAGGAAGCATACATTTATTTGTATTAATTGGTAAATACATTTAATTAATTGGTAATTAATTTTAAATAATTAATTAATTGATAGATGTAATTTATAAGTATGTAATTTAAACTCCTACGCTAGCCAACACTTTCCCTACTGTTGCACTCTCTGGAGTTGGAATAGTAATTGTTACCCCTACGCTATCCAACACTTTCTCTACTGTTGCACTCTCTGGAGTGGGAATAGTAATTTTTACCACTACGCTATCCAACACTTTCCCTACTGTTGCACTCTCTGGAGTTGGAATAGTAATTGTTACCCCTACGCTATCCAACACTTTCCCTACTGTTGCACTCTTTGGAGTGTGAATAGTAATTTTTACCCCTACGCTATCCAACACTTTCTCTACTGTTGCACTCTCTGGAGTTGGAATAGTAATTGTTACCCCTACGCTATCCAACACTTTCCCTACTATTGCACTCTCTGGAGTGGGAATAGTATTTGTTACCCCTACGCTATCCAACACTTTCCCTACTGTTGCACTCTCTGGAGTGGAAATAGTAATTTTTACCCCTACGCTATCCAACACTTTCCCCACTGTTGCACTCTCTGGAGTTGGAATAGTAATTGTTACCACTACGTTATCTAACACTTTCCCTACTGTTGCACTCTCTTGAGTGGGAATAGTAATTTTTACCCCTACGCTATCCAACACTTTCCCTACTGTTGCACTCTCTGGAGTTGGAATAGTAATTGTTACCCCTACGCTATCCAACACTTTCCCTACTGTTTCACTCTCTGGAGTGGGAATAGTATTCGTTACCCCTACGCTATCCAACACTTTCCCTACTGTTGCACTCTCTGGAATTGGAATAGTAATTGTTACCCCTACGCTATCCAACACTTTCCCTACTGTTGCACTCTCTGGAGTTGGAATAGTAATTTTGAATCCTACGCTATCCAACACTTTCCCTACTGTTGCACTCTCTGGAGTTGGAATAGTAATTGTTACCCCTACGCTATCCAACACTTTCCCTACTGTTGAACTCTCTGGAGTGGAAATAGTAATTTTTACCCCTACGCTATCCAACACTATCCCTACTGTTGCACTCTCTGGAGTTGGAATAGTAATTGTTACCCCTACGCTATCCAACACTTTCCCCACTGTTGCACTCTCTGGAGTTGGAATAGTAATTGTTACCCCTACGCTATCTAAGACTTTCCCTACTGTTGCACTCTCTGGAGTGGGAATAGTAATTTTTACCCCTATGCTATCCAACACTTTCCCTACTGTTGCACTTTCTGGAGTTAGAATAGTAATTGTTACCCCTATGCTATCCAACACTTTCCCTACTGTTGCACTCTCTGGAGTGGGAATAGTATTTGTTACCCCTACGCTATCCAACACTTTCCCTACTGTTGCACTCTCTGGAGTTGGAATAGTAATTGTTACCCCTACGCTATCCAACACTTTCCCTACTGTTGCACTCTCTGGAGTGTGAATAGAAATTTTTACCCCTACGCTATCCAACACTTTCCCTACTGTTGCACTCTCTGGAGTTGGATTAGTAATTGTTACCCCTACGCTATCCAACACTTTCCCTACTATTGCACTCTCTGGAGTGGGAATAGTATTTGTTACCCCTACGTTATCCAACACTTTCCCTACTGTTGCACTCTCTGGAGTGGGAATAGTAATTTTTACCCCTAAGCTATCCAACACTTTCCCCACTTTTGCACTCTCTGGAGTTGGAATAGTAATTGTTACCCCTACGCTATCCAACACTTTCCCTACTGTTGCACTCTCTGGAGTTGGAATAGTAATTGTTACCCCTACACTATCCAACACTTTCCCTACTGTTGGACTCTCTGGAGTGGGAATAGTATTTGTTACCCCTACGCTATCCAACACTTTCCCTACTGTTGCACTCTCTGGAATTGGAATAGTAATTGTTACCCCTACGCTATCCAACACTTTCCCTACTGTTGCACTCTCTGGAGTTGGAATAGTAATTTTTAATCCTACGCTATCCAACACTTTCCCTACTGTTGCACTCTCTGGAGTTGGAATAGTAATTGTTACCCCTACGCTATCCAACACTTTCCCTACTGTTGCACTCTCTGGAGGGGAATTAGTAATTTTTACCCCTACGCTATCCAACACTTTCCCTACTGTTGCACTCTTTGGAGTTGGAATAGTAATTTTTAATCCTACGCTATCCAACACTTTCCCTACTGTTGCACTCTCTGGAGTTGGAATAGTAATTGTTACCCCGACGCTATCCAACACTTTCCATACTGTTGCACTCTCTGGAGTGGGAATAGTAATTTTTACCCCTACGCTATCCAAAACTTTCCCTACTGTTGCACTCTCTGGAGTTGGAATAGTAATAGTTACCCCTACGCTATCCAACACTTTCCCTACTGTTGCACTCTCTGGAGTTGGAATAGTAATTTTTAACCCTACGCTATCCAACACTTTCCCTACTGTTGCACTCTCTGGAGTGGGAATAGTAATTGTTACCGCTACGCTATCCAACACTTTCCCTACTGTCGCACTCTCTGGAGTGGGAATAGTAATTTTTACTCATACACTATCTAAAATGTATTTAGCTTTTTTATTAGTATTATGTTGGTATTAATTGTTATTTATGTGAATATTTTATGTAAATAAATGTATTACTAATTTCTTACATTTTTATTTGTTTTTAAGTTATGACAATAATTAATTTAGAGTTATTATTAATGAAAAATATATTATGTATTATATATTTATTAATATTAATTTGTATTACATTATGTATTAATTTTAAATATTATAGTACATTTTAAATATGTTTATTACATGTATAAGTATTATTTTGTTAATATTACATTTTTATTATATTAAAAAAACGATATTTTACAAAAAACAATATTTTTGTCATTCTATATTTTATTTTCGATATATTTGTACTTACCTTGTTAGGGATAGGATTCCTATATTTTTGACTTCGATATTTCTGTTCCGATATTTTTGTATATCGATATTTGTGTTATCGATATTTTGTCAGACATTCGGTATGGATGGTGGTCTGGGTGTTGATAGAAATTGGCAG
>NW_028240895.1:0-72919 GCF_964263255.1 Lissotriton vulgaris
GTTTGCCGAGTTGTTTTTTTCGATAGTTTGCGAGTGCTGCGCCATTTTGGATCTTGCTGTGTGATCCCGCGGGAATTGGCGAGCGCGATTACGTCATCGCGGCTTGCCAGCGAGAGTTTGTCAACGCGAGTACGGCGAGATCACGTCTCGCGGTACTTCGCAAATTGCGAGATTTGAGATGCGGCGCGCGAAAATATAAATTTGCAATTCTGCACAAGAAATCCACCAGCAAGCAGCATAAACCTTCTAGAAATGATGATTTTTATGTGAATAACTCCTTAGTTTGACATTTGCCTGCACTTTTTTAGCGAGGAGTCCATTTTGGGGAGGGGGGCAGGGGGGTGGGAGGAAGGAAGTGCCCCATAGTCTTCAACTTCCTGTTCCTGTTCAGCAGGCTCCTCCCAGTGCTTTGTCCATCTCCTGGTCACTTTTCATTCGGATGTGGACCTGGAAGGATTACCTTTTGTGGATGCTGCTGGATCTTTGGATTTGAGGCCTTTTTGACTTTCTTTGGATCACTGTTGGATTAGAAATTTTACAAGTAAGTTTGTTTGGGGCATTACAGTTGCTGCAACTAAAATTTTGGGATTTTCGATTTTTGGGCTGTTTTGGGGCCTTTTCCCAGGGGTACTCAGTGGTGGGTGGACTGATTCTTTCTGTGGGTTGTCTTGAATTTAAACATCATGGAGGCCATAGATGAATTGGGATTGTGCTGATTTTTGTGTGTTTTTCGATTTTTTTTTTTTGTAAAATTTTGTGTTTTTCGATTTTTGACCTGTTGTTGGGGCCTTGACCAGGGGTAGTGAGTGGTGCATGGGGCCTAGTCTTTCTGTGGGCTGTCTTGAATTTAAACATCATGGATGGAATGGGATTGTGCTGATTTTGCAGTGTTTTTCGATTTTTGGGGGTGTTCATGGGGAGGGACATGCCATGTGGCTGGTGGCCATTTTGAGTGCAGCTACAGGCACTTGCCATGTGCTGGCAGGCAAGTGGCCATTTTGAATGCAGGCTTTGTTGTTAGGCCTCCAACCATTTTCCCTACTTTTCAACCTTTATTTATGCCAGGGGTAGTGAGTCTTGCATGGGCCTAGTATTTCTGTGGGTTGTCTTGAATTTAAACATCATGGAGGCCATAGATGAATTGGGATTGTGCTGATTTTTCTGTGTTTTTCGATTTTTTTTTTTTGTAAAATTTTGTGTTTTTCGATTTTTGACCTGTTGTTGGGGCCTTGACCAGGGGTAGTGAGTGGTGCATGGGGCCTAGTCTTTCTGTGGGCTGTCTTGAATTTAAACATCATGGATGGAATGGGATTGTGCTGATTTTGCAGTGTTTTTCGATTTTTGGGGGTGTTCATGGGGAGGGACATGCCATGTGGCTGGTGGCCATTTTGAGTGCAGCTACAGGCACTTGCCATGTGCTGGCAGGCAAGTGGCCATTTTGAATGCAGGCTTTGTTGTTAGGCCTCCAACCATTTCCCCTACTTTTCAACCTTTATTTATGCCAGGGGTAGTGAGTCTTGCATGGGCCTAGTATTTCTGTGGGTTGTCTTGAATTTAAACATCATGGAGGCCATAGATGAATTGGGATTGTGCTGATTTTTCTGTGTTTTTCGATTTTTTTTTTTTGTAAAATTTTGTGTTTTTCGATTTTTGACCTGTTGTTGGGGCCTTGACCAGGGGTAGTGAGTGGTGCATGGGGCCTAGTCTTTCTGTGGGCTGTCTTGAATTTAAACATCATGGATGGAATGGGATTGTGCTGATTTTGCAGTGTTTTTCGATTTTTGGGGGTGTTCATGGGGAGGGACATGCCATGTGGCTGGTGGCCATTTTGAGTGCAGCTACAGGCACTTGCCATGTGCTGGCAGGCAAGTGGCCATTTTGAATGCAGGCTTTGTTGTTAGGCCTCCAACCATTTCCCCTACTTTTCAACCTTTATTTATGCCAGGGGTAGTGAGTCTTGCATGGGCCTAGTATTTCTGTGGGTTGTCTTGAATTTAAACATCATGGAGGCCATAGATGAATTGGGATTGTGCTGATTTTTCTGTGTTTTTCGATTTTTTTTTTTTGTAAAATTTTGTGTTTTTCGATTTTTGACCTGTTGTTGGGGCCTTGACCAGGGGTAGTGAGTGGTGCATGGGGCCTAGTCTTTCTGTGGGCTGTCTTGAATTTAAACATCATGGATGGAATGGGATTGTGCTGATTTTGCAGTGTTTTTCGATTTTTGGGGGTGTTCATGGGGAGGGACATGCCATGTGGCTGGTGGCCATTTTGAGTGCAGCTACAGGCACTTGCCATGTGCTGGCAGGCAAGTGGCCATTTTGAATGCAGGCTTTGTTGTTAGGCCTCCAACCATTTTCCCTACTTTTCAACCTTTATTTATGCCAGGGGTAGTGAGTCTTGCATGGGCCTAGTATTTCTGTGGGTTGTCTTGAATTTAAACATCATGGAGGCCATAGATGAATTGGGATTGTGCTGATTTTTCTGTGTTTTTCGATTTTTTTTTTTTGTAAAATTTTGTGTTTTTCGATTTTTGACCTGTTGTTGGGGCCTTGACCAGGGGTAGTGAGTGGTGCATGGGGCCTAGTCTTTCTGTGGGCTGTCTTGAATTTAAACATCATGGATGGAATGGGATTGTGCTGATTTTGCAGTGTTTTTCGATTTTTGGGGGTGTTCATGGGGAGGGACATGCCATGTGGCTGGTGGCCATTTTGAGTGCAGCTACAGGCACTTGCCATGTGCTGGCAGGCAAGTGGCCATTTTGAATGCAGGCTTTGTTGTTAGGCCTCCAACCATTTCCCCTACTTTTCAACCTTTATTTATGCCAGGGGTAGTGAGTCTTGCATGGGCCTAGTATTTCTGTGGGTTGTCTTGAATTTAAACATCATGGAGGCCATAGATGAATTGGGATTGTGCTGATTTTTCTGTGTTTTTCGATTTTTTTTTTTTGTAAAATTTTGTGTTTTTCGATTTTTGACCTGTTGTTGGGGCCTTGACCAGGGGTAGTGAGTGGTGCATGGGGCCTAGTCTTTCTGTGGGCTGTCTTGAATTTAAACATCATGGATGGAATGGGATTGTGCTGATTTTGCAGTGTTTTTCGATTTTTGGGGGTGTTCATGGGGAGGGACATGCCATGTGGCTGGTGGCCATTTTGAGTGCAGCTACAGGCACTTGCCATGTGCTGGCAGGCAAGTGGCCATTTTGAATGCAGGCTTTGTTGTTAGGCCTCCAACCATTTCCCCTACTTTTCAACCTTTATTTATGCCAGGGGTAGTGAGTCTTGCATGGGCCTAGTATTTCTGTGGGTTGTCTTGAATTTAAACATCATGGAGGCCATAGATGAATTGGGATTGTGCTGATTTTTCTGTGTTTTTCGATTTTTTTTTTTTGTAAAATTTTGTGTTTTTCGATTTTTGACCTGTTGTTGGGGCCTTGACCAGGGGTAGTGAGTGGTGCATGGGGCCTAGTCTTTCTGTGGGCTGTCTTGAATTTAAACATCATGGATGGAATGGGATTGTGCTGATTTTGCAGTGTTTTTCGATTTTTGGGGGTGTTCATGGGGAGGGACATGCCATGTGGCTGGTGGCCATTTTGAGTGCAGCTACAGGCACTGGCCATGTGCTGGCAGGCAAGTGGCCATTTTGAATGCAGGCTTTGTTGTTAGGCCTCCAACCATTTTGCCTACTTTTCAACCTTTATTTATGCCCAGGGGTAGTGAGTCTTGCATGGGCCTAGTCTTTCTGTGGGTTGTCTTGAATTTAAACATTATGGAGGGCATGGATGGATTGGGATTGTGCTGATTTTGCAGTGTTTTTCGATTTTTTTGTGCTCTATAACTGAACTGATGTTCCTCTGTCTTCCATTTTTTTTAGGTGCACAAGACTCAAGAGAACCACCAGTGCCAGGAAGAAGTCCTGCAGCGGTGTGTGTGTGCAGCATAACGTCACGCGACGTCACGTCTGGCCTCAGACAACTCTACAATTCGTGCAACTGCGGCCTGCTGTCTGACCTGCTCTGAAGAAGATGGCCCCAAAGAAACTTCTCCGTAGCTCCTCTAGCAAGAAAGTTGCTAGTAAGGAGCAGAAGAAGCAAGTTACCAAGGAGGCTGGTGTGCCACCCACCACTTTTTTTGGGAGCAAAAAAAAAAGTACGCCTGCAGCAGCAGGATCTGCTGGGGACCAACCTGAGAGCAGCACCCCTGCTCCATTGGGTTCAGTGCCTCCACCACCACGCCAACTTAAGTCAAAGCCCTTGAGTGCTTCAGAGGCAGTCAGTGTACTTCTCCAATCACCATCGACCAGTGATGTTGGCTCATCGCAAGAAAGTAGCAGCAATGTCCCTGAATCAACACAGGTTGTTGTAACTCATCTGACAAGTGTTGAACAACCACAGCCGCAACAACAACACCATGTGCAAGTACACGCCCAAGTACATGTGGAAGGAGAGGCAGCAAAAGGAGATGCGCAAGCAAAGGTGCATGGACGTTCACAAGTGCCCACAATAGTTGTTCCTCCCGAAGTAGGGGCACATTTGGAAATCGACAATGAAGCTGAGGTATCATTGGAAGCCACTCCTCCTGATGATCATTCATTGTCTTCCACATCCCTAGCAAGGAAAAGATCAAGGGGGGTGTCTACATCTTCTTCAAGCCCACCTCGTTCTGGTGCAAGTGATCTGTCTTGGGAACCAGGACAACTGCGGTCTGACAGTGAGGCAGAGGCACACCATGATCTGCCACCGGTACCTAAGCGTAAAAGGAAGGTCGTCCAAAAACTCAAACCTATGGAGTGTGATGAGGCTCAACAAGAAGTGACAGATACTGCTGGTGATGAAGCCTCTCACGATGACGACGAGGCAGTCATCACAAAGGTCACTGCAGCCCCACCGGGCATGCAGCAAAGAGACATTTTGACCCTATCCCGAGAAGCTGCTGAGCGTGATGATGATGTCGGCGAGGAGGCAATGGAAATGGAATCATTAGATTTGGAGTTAAGTAGTACACCAAAACCTACCGCTTCCATATTTCTTCCTCGCAAGAAGGTACCCACCTCGTCCTCGACCTCAATTCGTGGTGGTGAAAGTGCAAAACGTACTGAAGTTCGGCAATCCACATCCTCCACTTCATCTGTCATTAGCAGCAGGACCACCACCACCAGTATCGACGCCTCCTCCGGCGGCGGCCCCCGAAGACATTTCAAGTCTCCAGTTTGGGACTTCTTTAGTGTTTGCCCAAAAAAGGCAAACGTAGCCATTTGTAGCCTTTGTAAGCTTCGATATAGTCGTGGTAAGCTTGGTTCTAACTATGGTACCGGAGGCCAGAGAGGTCATCTTGAGAGAAGGCACCCTCTCGAATGGTTTCCGCACCTAGAGGCGGTCAAGAAAGCCGGAATTGCACGTAATGAAAACGTTGATTTGTCATCTGCTGATGACGAGGAGGTAGAAGAAGACGATCCAAACACTTCACTTACACCCAGTTCCCATGTCAGCAGCACACCCCATGGGAGCCACACTAAGAGTGTGGGAGAGAGTGAGACATCAATGCGGAAAAGTTCATCAGCGAGCGTAACTGGGTCGAAGAGATCATCATCCCGTAAATCATTGGTCCAGGGCAACATTAAAAAGATGTTGTTTACAGAAGCGCAATATGAACGCAACCACCCAATGACCCGTCTGTATAACACTAAGCTGGCTAAAATGCTAGCTCTGGACCTTCTCCCTTTTTCTTTTGTCGAAGGGGTTGGTTTTCTAGAATTAGTGGCAGTGCTCTGCCCTAAATGGAAGGTTCCTAGCCGGTTCTATTTTGCCCGAGTTGCGGTTCCAGCACTACATGAAGATGTTCTGAAGGCGATTGGGGCAGCTTTGCAGAAGAGTGCTGTTCACACTATACATCTGACAACAGACATGTGGACCAGTGGCGCAGGCGCTGATTACATGTGCATCACTGCACACTGGGTCTCTTTTTCAGGGGCTAAAGCAAAGCTAAACTCAGGTGTTGACACTAACACTGTTTTTAAAGGTGCTCGGAAACATGCAACACTAGCCATGTTTGGTTTGGAGAAACGTCACACAGCAGAAAACATTTTGGATGTCTTTAACACAAAGGTCCTTAACTGTCTGTCCCCACTAAAACGCAAGGTTGGTTATGTTTCCACGGACAATGGCTCCAATATAGTTAAGGCCATGAGGGACGGTTACTATTTCAGAGTGCCGTGTTTGGCGCACTGTATAAACCTGGTTGTCCAAAAATTCTTGGGTAATAAAGACAGTGCAGCGTGCAGTGTATTGGAGAACTGCCGAAAAATTTGCAAGCATTTCAGGCATTCTTTTAAGGCCCGCAAGCAGCTGAGGAGCATGCTATATCAATGTCAAATGCCAGTGAAAGCACTCATCCAGGAGGTGGTAACACGTTGGAACTCAACCTTCTACATGCTTGAGCGTCTGTATGAGCAGTATACGCAACTCGATCAATATTTCTTGAAAGAGGGTATAGAGGAGCTGAGGATGGGTGGGCCGCAATGGAACATAGTTGAAAGCCTAACACGCATGCTTCGTCCTTTTGAGGTCTTCACGCGTGCAGTCAGCAAGGAGGACTCTAATTTGGGAAAAGCTATCCCATTGTTGTACATGCTGGAGGACCAACTGAAGGAGGTGTGTTCTGTGTTTCGAAAAGATGACAAAAAGAAAGGCTCTTCTTTGCTTCTGGCTGAGCAATTATTAGAGCTCCTACAAGGTGATGAACGTCTTCAAAAGATCCACTCAGAACAGCATTACATTTGTGCTACTATTCTGGATCCACGCTACAAAAAGGCGCTGGCAGGCAGAGCATTCTTTGCTTTTGCTGATGAAGATGTTACAAAGTACAAACGTTGGCTAGCCTTGTCAGCCAAGAAGTTTGAAACAGAACGGCTGGAAATTGAAGGAAATGGCAGTACATCAGCAGGCCATCCCCAGTCAAAACAATCCACTTCTGCACCTGTGGCTGTGGCACAAGTGACCTCTCAGCCGTTAAAGACACCGGCAACCGCATCATCTGCACGAAAGACAGCAGAAACATTGGAGGCTGAAGAGGATTGGCTAGCTCTGCGTGGGTTTGGTTCTCAAAAGGCCAGAGGCACAGCAAGAGCTACGCAAAGTGGAGGAACCTTGGAGGAGGACCTTGAGTCGATGGTGAAGGACTATCTGAATGACTCCACAGAGGTCTATGTTAATTCTGACCCATTGGCGTATTGGCATGGGAAAAAAGAATTGTGGCCACAGCTCACCAACCTGGCTTTAAACTACTTGTCTTGCCCACTCGCAAGTGTGTCTTCTGAACGGGTTTTCAGTGCGGCTGGTGGGATTGTAACTCCCAAACGGAGCCGCCTCTCGCCCAAAAATGTGGAGAGGTTAACAATGATCAAGATGAATCAGCACCTCATACCACCAGATATAAGAGTACGAGAGAGCGTGCCGGATGAAGAGGAGGTGGCCAGCACCATAGATGAGGGAATTTCTACTCTGTCAGGTGGCACTGACCTCACCCGGGCTGAATTCGCAGAGTATGATGACGAAGCCTTATTCTTATTCCTGGACCGTGATTCCGACTTCGAGCCCTGAAAATGAGACAACGAATCAATAACTTTCTTTTTCATCCTTATTCACTTTTATTCCTGTGTGTCTGTCTTTCTTTGTTGTGCACAGTTAATATAATTCAAACTTTAATCAGATTATCACAAAGACAAGCCCATCAGCAGAACTGTCTTCACTTGTTTGCTAATTTATTTGAAGGTGCCGCAGTCTGCATTCCTCAGGTTCACAAGTTCAGAAGAACATGCTCCTCTATCCTCCTCCTCCAGACTCCTATTTCCATCAAAGCAGAGGGCTGGTTTACGCCCAATGAAGAAAGACTCAGCACTTGTGGGGGTGTTGTTCTACCTCTTTGCAGGTGAGTTGACGGGTCTGGGGCCATTGCTGGGAAGCACTAAAAGTGGTTTGTGCCAAATCCGAGGCGGAAATTTTTTTGTGTTTTTGATGACTTGCTTGCCTTTGAGGTGCTCTTAGGGGGGGTTCCGTCTGTTTGTGGGTGAGTTTCATGGTCTGAGAGCATTGCTGGGACACTCTAATCTTGATTGCATTTGCTTTTCAGGAAATCCGTCGTGCCAACCCCGACTTATGGCCTAGCTACGCAGCGCGTTTGGACCGAAGGCCCAGAAATATTGCAAGTATGAGATTTTGCTTTTGGCCTGTTTGGGGGTGTTATGCTTCTTGGCGGGTGGGTTGCCGGGTCTTGGGGCATTCCTGGGAAGGTCTAATACCGGGTAGAAGTGGTTGGGACAAAATCCAGGCCGATTTTTTTTTGGGCTATTTCAGACATTTTGCTCTATGTAGCGTTTTCGGGGGCCTGTTTGGGGGGCTTGCTGGTGTTTGCGGGTGAGTTTCGTGGTCTGGGAGCACTGCTGGGACACTCTAATCTTGATTGCATTTGCTTTTCAGGAAATCCGTCGTGCCAACCCCGACTTATGGCCTAGCTACGCAGCGCGTTTGGACCGAAGGCCCAGAAATATTGCAAGTATGAGATTTTGCTTTTGGCCTGTTTGGGGGTGTTATGCTTCTTGGCGGGTGGGTTGCCGGGTCTTGGGGCATTCCTGGGAAGGTCTAATACCGGGTAGAAGTGGTTGGGACAAAATCCAGGCCGATTTTTTTTTGGGCTATTTCAGACATTTTGCTCTATGTAGCGTTTTCGGGGGCCTGTTTGGGGGGCTTGCTGGTGTTTGCGGGTGAGTTTCGTGGTCTGGGAGCACTGCTGGGACACTCTAATCTTGATTGCATTTGCTTTTCAGGAAATCCGTCGTGCCAACCCCGACTTATGGCCTAGCTACGCAGCGCGTTTGGACCGAAGGCCCAGAAATATTGCAAGTATGAGATTTTGCTTTTGGCCTGTTTGGGGGTGTTATGCTTCTTGGCGGGTGGGTTGCCGGGTCTTGGGGCATTCCTGGGAAGGTCTAATACCGGGTAGAAGTGGTTGGGACAAAATCCAGGCCGATTTTTTTTTGGGCTATTTCAGACATTTTGCTCTATGTAGCGTTTTCGGGGGCCTGTTTGGGGGGCTTGCTGGTGTTTGCGGGTGAGTTTCGTGGTCTGGGAGCACTGCTGGGACACTCTAATCTTGATTGCATTTGCTTTTCAGGAAATCCGTCGTGCCAACCCCGACTTATGGCCTAGCTACGCAGCGCGTTTGGACCGAAGGCCCAGAAATATTGCAAGTATGAGATTTTGCTTTTGGCCTGTTTGGGGGTGTTATGCTTCTTGGCGGGTGGGTTGCCGGGTCTTGGGGCATTCCTGGGAAGGTCTAATACCGGGTAGAAGTGGTTGGGACAAAATCCAGGCCGATTTTTTTTTGGGCTATTTCAGACATTTTGCTCTATGTAGCGTTTTCGGGGGCCTGTTTGGGGGGCTTGCTGGTGTTTGCGGGTGAGTTTCGTGGTCTGGGAGCACTGCTGGGACACTCTAATCTTGATTGCATTTGCTTTTCAGGAAATCCGTCGTGCCAACCCCGACTTATGGCCTAGCTACGCAGCGCGTTTGGACCGAAGGCCCAGAAATATTGCAAGTATGAGATTTTGCTTTTGGCCTGTTTGGGGGTGTTATGCTTCTTGGCGGGTGGGTTGCCGGGTCTTGGGGCATTCCTGGGAAGGTCTAATACCGGGTAGAAGTGGTTGGGACAAAATCCAGGCCGATTTTTTTTTTGGGCTATTTCAGACATTTTGCTCTATGTAGCGTTTTCGGGGGCCTGTTTGGGGGGCTTGCTGGTGTTTGCGGGTGAGTTTCGTGGTCTGGGAGCACTGCTGGCTATATATACTTTACTTTGCAAGAGGTTTGAAGCAAATCCATGGTGGCTGAGGGGACTTAGGGCCTAGCTGCAGAGCGCGCGCGGAGTGATTTGGGAAATTTGTGAAAAAGTGACTAAGTCCCCATTTTTGTACTTTTGCTCTTTGGCTGTTTGGGGGTCTTCTACTCGTTTTCTCCTGGGTTGACGGCTCTGGGGCCATTGCTGGGAAGCTCTAATACCGGATAAAAGTGTTTTGGACCAAATCCCAGGCGGAATTTTTTTTGTGTTTTTGATGACTTGCTTGCCTTTGAGGTGCTCTTAGGGGGGGTTCCGTCTGTTTGCGGGTGAGTTTCGTGGTCTGGGAGCACTGCTGGGACACTCTAATCTTGATTGCATTTGCTTTTCAGGAAATCCGTCGTGCCAACCCCGACTTATGGCCTAGCTACGCAGCGCGTTTGGACCGAAGGCCCAGAAATATTGCAAGTATGAGATTTTTCTTTTGGCCTGTTTGGGGGTGTTATGCTTCTTGGCGGGTGGGTTGCCGGGTCTTGGGGCATTCCTGGGAAGGTCTAATACCGGGTAGAAGTGGTTGGGACAAAATCCGCGCGGAAAAGCCTTTAGTTTTGGCACTTTTTGTAACTTAGGGTTCGTTAGGGTTAGCCCTAGCACCAGGATTGCATGTGTATCGGGGTGTTCTAGATTTTTCAAACTGAGTTCTGGGGTCTTAGAGCACTCGTGAGAATGTGTAATTTTGGTTGCAAGTCATTTGAAGAAAATCCATGGTGGGAAAGGGGGGATTTGGCATAGTTAAAGAAAGCCTTTGCCACTATTCTTAACTTAGGGTTCGTTAGGGTTAGCAGTATTTCTATTGCATGTGTTTGAGTGGGGGGGATTTCGAGTCTTGGAGCGATGCTGGCTATGGCTACTTTTGCTTGGTTGCTTGCAAGTGGTTTGAATACAATCCACGGGGGGTAATGGGTAATTAGGGTACTTCGGCCTACTTTTACTTTCAAAGTAAGTTTTGTCTCCAGTTTTCTGCTAGGCCTCGTTTTTTGGGTGGGAGCACTGCTAGGAAGATCTATTTTTGTTCTAAAACACAGTTTACAGTACACCTAGCTTGAGGGGCAAGATCCGCTACATTAATTTGCCCATACTTACTTATCCTTCAAAAGGTGACTCAGAGTACGCACTTTCAAAAACATTGTACTGTCTGTCTACTAGGAAAAACAAATTGTGACTTTTTGCACTCCACAGCCTACATACCTTATATTTATTTATCAGTGGTGTTGTAATATTATATCACTTCCTGTTTTTCGTTGAATAATTACAGGCCGGGTTTCAGTCTCTGCAATGGGGAAAAAAGGATGGAGTCAGGCTTCACAGTAGCGAGCCACAATTCAGCATCAGGCAGGCAGTGGACAGGGTGTCTTCTGGTGACCAACATCGGTGGACGAAGCGTCGGCTGCAATGGAGGAGTGCCGCTAATAGGAGGATTTTTTTTCTGCGGGCAACTTACTTACCACTTCCAACAGGACCACTACAACCACACATAGATACAGTATCCCTTGCCTTTTTCTCTGACTGTGACTGCATTTCTTTGCTCTCTCTCGGCTTCTACATTGATCCCTTAACACATCACTTAGTCCACTCCACTATCTGCACCACACATAGTCATTTGTAAGTGCTCCTACGTAATTCGCAAGTCGCAGCACGCCCCAGGCCGTAGAGGACTGGGATGGCCCCAATGATGAAGCATGTCACCAAGGGGCAACCCTGGTGAGTGAGGGGACACCTAGAAAAAAAGCAATTTCTCCTTTTCTATCTACTATACCTTCTGTCAGGTTACGCAGCCCCTAAGCGCCTACCGTACTATGAAACTACATTTCCCATGAGTAGGCGGGAGACTTGCAGACTATTTAGTGAGACTATATGAGAGTACCCTTGTATGTTAGGACATCACTTCACTGATGCCTGTCTTGTCTTCTCTTACAGGTATCCTTTCCCTGCTGACCCTACCTTTACCCATCCCACATTTTTTATTTTAGTTTGTTATTTTTCTCCCTCGCCTAATGCCTCGAACACCCTGTGTTTACACTTCTGGGTGTTGGTGACATTTGGAGGTGGAACCATATTTGCATCGACTGGATCACGGGGAGTAAACGTGACACCTTCCAGACCAACCCCATTGAGTGTTGTTGTGAATGGATTTATAGTGACCAGCAAGGCTCTCGGGTATCTGGCTACAGAGACCTTATGTTGAATATAGTTATCAATAATTCCACACAGGCCCTGTACTGTCGCATTCTTTCTTTCCACAGTTGTCGATGATATATTCTTACTCTGCTTGACAAAGAACCATTGCTAATGTGAAAGAACTTCAACCGAATTAGTAGTTATACTTTACCATTTGTTAGGCTACAATGTGGCACTGCTCTACTGTACTTCTGTCACCTGCTATATTCTCAGTTGTACCGTTGAATTGCTCAGGAGGACAAACCAGATTTCATTTTCTTTTTTTTCATAGGCATGCAACTGCCACTGTGGCACACCACTACTACCACCGCTATGAGGAAATTTTATCCGACCAAGATTGCCAACGTTATTCGGTGTTTCCCGTGGAGCCAGCCCTGGGCCTAGCCCTACTTTCAAACACAAATTACAGGTAAGATAAGCGTTTGGTGGTTTGGGGGTATAATGGAGTATTAGTACGAGAGACGAGAGCCTGAAGGTAGTACTACTAAAGTCCTAGGACTCTTGGATTCACTTCACTTAGTCTGTGAGAGGCACTTAGTGTTGAAAACATTTGGGCATTTACACTTAAAGGAAGAAAATGGAACTAAACTTTCAGGAAAACAGTCAACGTTAAACCCCCACCCACCAGGCAAGCAGTAAAAAACAGGTATGCTCAGATAAAGTTTGAAAAAGTATATTTATATCCCTAACAAAATAATCTCCCGCAAAAGACCCTCCCTAACCCCAACGATTGTCCTTCAAAAGTCCCCAAAAACCCAACTCCCAATTCCCACCCCCAAAAGTCTCTAAAAAAGGGGCAAGGGACACTAGGGGTGGATGCTGTTCACTTTTTGGGCCAGGGCATCATGCTCCTCGCGGAGCAAGGCGAGCTCCTGCTGAAGGCGGGACACCATCAGGGTGGTGCGGCGCAGGCGTGCCTTCACTGCCTTGCAGGTGCAAGGCCTGTGAGAAGCAGCTGTTGGCCTTGCTGCTCGGCGGTGGCGTTTGCCTTTGGCAGCCCGGCTCAGTCTCGGTGGACCACTGTGCTGGGTCACGGTGGCAGCCGGTGAGGCCACGGAGGACGACGTTGTCGTTGTTGTCGACCGCACACTTTCCACGTCCTCCAGGGCCACCAGCCGCCGATATTCCGCAACAGTGGCCTCGATTCTCCGTTGCCGGGCCGCTCTAGCCAGCTCCTTCCTCCTTGTTCGTTTGGAAGGAGAACCTATATGAAGAAAGAAAGACATAGTCTGTAACCAATGCTCTTTAAGATTAACTCAATCATTCAGCAGAAATGTGTGCTGCAGTACAACTAGCAACTTGCAAGCGCATTACATAACTATTGAGGCCAGTATCTATCTAACCTCACACTTCTTCATCCTTGCTCTAACATTAGTGGGAGTTTAAGGAACAAATTCTATGAGCACTGTGGACTTCCATTGGAGTCGACTATGAAAGTACACCAGTCTTATTCTTCTTCTTGTCTCTTGTTTTGGAAAATTGGTACGTTATTTTCTGCAAGCCGGCATAATGCCAGCGCGGTAAACTTGCACCCGAGAAAAAGAGACGCACGCCATGAGGAGTGACCTAGACTTGCGTTGCCGTTGCGTTACTGTACCCGTCCAGTACATGCAGGTGGTGAATCTCTTACTTTTCTATTACGGGTGGCACTGAGAATACTCTGTTACAACTCAAGGGCTACTGCTTAATTAATTTAACTTTCACCCTACAGTGGAAATGAGTACTAGAAATGGAAAATTGAAGAAGATAAATAATCTGATTATCTATCACTTCACATGGGATGTTTTTGCTTATATATGGGATGACTTTAGGTGCTTTGCTTTTTATTGAGTGACAGGCAGTGATACATCCACACATGAATGACTGAGTACTACTAAACTTATTAAGAGAGGTAGGGAGTGGCCACCATAATAACCGGATCTATGCAGTGCTTGCAATACAAACTACTGCTACTATTTATGGTAGTATTTGGACAAAATTAAAAGTTCTTTTCCTTGCCTTTCTACACTGGAACGGACGTGCGGGTGCAGTGTTAGTGTTACATGCTCTTCAAAGTTACACTTACTTCATCCACTGACCGTCTACTCTCTCTAGATCATGGGTACTCACAAACTTTCTCTCAGGGGCTACATTTACAGTGTAGTTTGGGGCCGAGGGCCGCACTGGTGGGGGCGGAGTCAGAGGGGGCGGGGCTAAAGCAAAACGATAACTTGTGACCATGAGGTTGCACACAGGTCCCTGCAGCAGATGCCCTCATCCACTGAGCCACCAGACCCAGCATTTACATACATCTCTCTCCCTCCTGCTGTCCCTCCTGCCCTCCCTCCATCTCTCTCTCCCTCCTGCCCTCCCTCTCCCTCTGTCATCTCACTGTGTGTGTGTCTATCTGTGTCAGCCTTCAGCCCGGTTGAGACCGCTTCCTCAACGCGCACACACAGACAACAACACCAAAGTACTTAACAGGTCTTTAAAAGACCATTAACATATTATTGAGGCTTTGTTTGTTTTAGCGCCCCTGCTTCTCCACCCTGACAATCACTGCTTGCCCGGCCCCACAGAGCAGAGGCTTAGTTCTATTTCACCTCTTTGTGGCCTTGCATCTCCACTCTGCTCTGTGGGGGCCGGGGGAGCAGTGATTGTCAGAGTGGAGATGCAGGGGCGCTAACAGGTGAAATACAAAAAAGCCTCTGCTCTGTGGGGGCCGGGGGAGCAGTGATTGTCTGCAAGGTCAGCGCACCGCCAACGAAGGCTTGCCGGGCCACCACCGGCCCGCGGGCCGTACTAGGAGTACCCCTGCTCTAGATACACATATGCTATCTAAGAGTCAGATAGTAGCATGATCCAGGTATATGGACACATACAGTTTCTGTGTCACCCACCCAGGCTGTTGTCCTTCCACCCATCATTGCTTCATCATTCACCCAGCCATGCATCTCATATTCTTGCCTTCCCAGCTAGTCTTCAATCTCAATAAGTAAGGAATATATAAGAGCTTACCTCTGGCCGCCACCACCACCGTCTCAACTCTCACAGCTGCCGCCGCCGCCTCCTCCCCTGAAGCATCGCCCGATTCGCCCTCCGCCTCGGTGTCGAGCACCACCACCTCCACACTGGCCCCGCCACCAGATGTTCCACCTACAAAGTACATTTAAGAATGTTAGAATAAAGCAGTCACTAGTATTTGGTCTAGGAATGAAGACATGTGAAAACAATGTAATTTGTGACTGTCGTTAAAGTTAAAAAAAAAATGTCCCTTTTTCCAGGGAAGGTTGTCTTGCTGCACTTTTTGGCACAACTGATGAAGGCTGTTTTTTTAACACGCACCATTTTTCTCCACACAGACAGAAGATGGACTTCTAACAACAAGATCAAGTTGAAACCAGGTGAGAGCTCGGCTCGACCACAAGAAATGTCTTCAATTAATCGTCAGCACTAACCACTTTTCCATTATCAGTTAAACGTTTAGTTTTATTATGACTTCATTTTAATAAATGTGTTTACTTTTAATAAAGCTTTTAAACTTAAATACAATCTGTGTTTTTTGGTCCAGACTAGAGTGACTGAGCGAAAGGTTTTGCAATTTTTGCAAGCATGAGTCCAGATAGAACACTTCAAAAGACATTATGGACAATCCCAGAGGACTGCACTAAGTTGATAGAGCTATTGCTGACTAGAATCATGGGAGTTTCGCCAACCGTGCAATCTTAGTTAGCTACACAGACAGACTAATAAGAATAATCTAGTAATACCACAGGGAGTCATAGTAGAGGCAGGATAAGAATTTAGATACAGTCTACAAGAAGAGCAAAGACAATTTTGAAAAAAGTCAAATGAGGAACGCTAGGAAAAATAGGTACTAGTCTAAAATGAAAACTTACTGGGGCCAGCAGAGGAGCCCTCGCCTGCCCGATCCTGGCCCTGTTGATGAACAGCATCCGCCGCCTGCTGCTCCTGTGTCCTCCTCTCGCCCCTGGGGGGAGCTGACGTACAACATGAAAGAAAGAACAGAAAACATGGATGATTGTTGCTTGTCAATGTCAACCAAATCAAACATTTCAAAAGAACAATAACAAAATATTTCTGCGAAATTATATTGATTATGGTTACTTTTCATTTATATGCGGACCTGTGACTTCGAAAGTCACGTAACTCACTAAACAAAGTACTGAAACGTTCACCTAGGACTGGCAGGCAGCAGTCCGCAGGCAAGACGCAAAGTGACAGACAAACTCCATTGTGATTTCAGTCAGATCAGTGACAACACTAACAGTTGCCTGCTACATTACCAGTCATTTAAATATTCAAACTATCAATCCACCGCCACTATTTTTCTTATTGTCAGGGTTACAAAGGAAGGGGCAGATTTAAGCCCTTGCGGCTCTTTTGCGCCGTTCTTGCGTGACTTTTGTGACGCAGCAGCTAAACAAAAAAGGGCGCCATGGTGCGGCGTATAATATTATAACAACGTGACGCATTTGGGAGATGCATCCCGTTATAAAGCCCTGCGCCATCAGGGGGCGTTCCGGCGCAAGGGAGGGCATTCCTGCGCTGGAACACATCCTAATAGTGGCTGAGGGAAATCTACAAAATATCAATCAGTCACCTTTAGGACAATGATGCGTCACACAAACCCTGCACCTGCTTGAAGCAGACGTACGGCTTGACCCAGCATTGGGGAGATAGGGTACCCCAGAGCATTGATGGAGCTGCGCCATCGTTGCGACGCAACTCCAGCAGTAAAGCTTCGGTGACGTTTTGGGCCCATGGGGCGCCGCCGCCGCATTGCAAATACGGCGCACCATGTTTGGTGGTGGTAGCGGGCCGCACAATTAATGGCGCATCCCTGCTACTTTGCAGGGATGCGACGGTAATTGCAATTCTGCCCCTTAGGGGCATACTTACTTACGCGTTCTGGCGCATCTCCAGAGATGCGCCAGATCAAATGCGTCACGCAAAACTACCCTTGCGACACGGCAGATGTGCCTCATTTACAATGCGGCGCGCCCTGGCGCAAGGGTAGGCACTTGCGTGACGCATCTCGTCACGTAAGAGCGGCGCATCGCTGGAGTCACGTCGCCAACGCAATGCAACTCCAGTAATGCTCAGGGCCACCCAATACTTTACATGCTGTGTCAGTCCTTTCGCCTGCTTCGAGCAGACATAAGGAATTGAATTGACGTAGCAGCGGCGCAGAAGTGCCTGCGTTAAATCTTGTAGATTTCACGCAGGCAATTTTGCGAGGCGCACAGCCGCTGGACCGCCCACCCTGCGTACTAGGAACGCACCCATTGTGGTGCAGGCCCATGGCTTTATAACGTGACGCATCTCCCTAGATGCGTCATGCTGTAAATGACTTGCAGGGATGCGGCACGTTTACGCCGCTGTTGCGTCACGCAAGGCAACGTAAACGTGGCGCAAGGGGCTTGTAAATGTAATCTGCCCCCTAGTGTCTAGCATTACGCAGTTCTGTTAAGTACACTCATACATAATAGTTACTCAGGCCAATGAGACCACGAAATAGAAAACAAATAAGCATAGTAGCAACCCCACTGAGAAGGAGAGCAGTGCACCTGAAATGCACAGAAGATTTTGAAATATAATTTAACTACAATGTAATCGTCATCAGCGGCATTATTGGCTTGCTCCATGTAAAAAACAAATATTTGCAATACAACAACACAGAGCAGGAGAAAACATCATAGTAGTGAGTGATTAAATGCCAATGGCTACTACTACTCACCAAGGCCGGGGATCTCCAAGCCGAGCTGGTCCAGCAGGTCGCGCTCGCGGTCCAGGAGGTCCGTCCAGCGATGGGTGACCTGGCTGTAGGTGCGCTGGACCCCGTAGAGGTGGGATATGGCCCAGCACACCTTCTCCCACCGCTTCCGGCGCTCCCGCATGTTATAGCCGCCGGCCGCGATCCTGCCGCCTCCCGCGATGGTCCTGGGCAGGCGGCGCTGGACAAAGTACACCAGCGCGCCCACTTCCTCCGGGCTGAATATCTCCCGGCGCGTCACCTGCTCCCCCCTCGATCTCACGCCTGCTGTCCTGCCACTGGGTCCAGCACTACTCCCCGCCGCCGCTGCGGCCCTCAAGTGCCTGGGCAGCTTCACGGCGCCTGGCTTGACCATGGTCTGGGCAGGTAAGGTAGGAAGAAGTAGAAAATTAAGAAAGAATAGGATAGGGAAGAAGAAAAGAAAAGAGTTTACAAAAGTAGTTTAAAAGTAAAGAAAAATAGCAGAAAAGACAAAAATATACAGCTAGGAAAAGAGAGGGATAGATAAGAAGCAAAATCGTAAAAAAAAAACTGAAAACAAGCAAAGGATGGGAAAGATATCAAGAGGATTAAACACCATGCCCAGACACAGGAAATGAATGAAAAACAAGATGGCCGGCGCCCGTTTCCGAGCGCGAAAGTCAGTTCGCGCGAGATTTTCCTCGCGATCTCGTGCGAACCTCTAGATTTCCCGCGCGATCTCGTGCGAACCTCTACTCGCAATGCGCTTACTGCGCGAGATTATACATAGCGGGCGGAAACGGAAATACGTCACGCAAACAAAATGGCCGCGCCCGTACTCGACCTTGGGGTAAATTCGCGTGTTGCGCTGCAAGCGGCTCGCGAATACTGCAAAAAAACTCGCGAAACAACAAGCCGCAAAAAAATAAAATGCTCATTCGCACGAATTGGCGGCTTCCGCGGTCGGTTTCGCACGACGCCGCGCCCCGCGAATAGCGCGAAAAAAACCGCAAAACGATTTCAGCAAAAGCAAAAGCAATGAGCAGGTGCAAAAGGTCAACCTCATGATTTGTAACGATTCTTTGTATTGCTTCCTGAGGGGGCCCTCCAGAATTCGGTTGCCTGCTTGCAACTATTGTGTGACCCTGCTCTGACCTTAACTGTATGCCACAAAGGTCCTGATTTACAGCTAAAGGAGCAGACAAGCAGGTGCCAGGCTGGAACTTTAAATTCTTTCAGTGACACATTAATTAGCCCCTAATTCATTATTGTCAGTTGGGGCAGGGCAGGTGTTGTAACTAATTTTGCAACAATGAAAGCACTTAGCAAGTGCAAAAGATCACTAATCAGGGCGCACTAAGGAAGCAGGTGCCAGCTAAAAAAATATTCTGTGACACATTAATCAGCCCCAAATTAATTCAGGTCACTTGAGGCAGGGAAGGTGTGCTTTGCTTTGCCGAAAATAATGTACACTGGACAACCAGAGGGTGTGGTGATGAAACAGAGGGTGGCATGGGTGGGCCAGAGGGTGGCATGAGTAGTCAGAGAGTGGCAGTGGTGACAGAGAGTGGCAGTGATGAAGAAGAGTGTCCCAAACAGGCTGGACATGTAGAAACAACAAGTTCGCAAAACTTGCGACCCGACAGGTAAGTTCGCAAATTGCGAAATTGTAAAAACCCTCGCGAACTGGCAGAAACACGGGCGAACACAAAAAAAAAAAAAATCCGCAAATTCGCGGGAATTCGCGGATTTTGCGGATTGCGAATCCGCAAATCCGCAAAATTCGCGAACGCGAGATCCGCAAAATTCGCCCATGCTTAACCTAGATTAACTCAGTATGAAGCTTTAGAGGAATGGGAAATTGAGGCTCTAGAGCAAGACAGACCCCGAATGGACAAAGGAGTGACCCGATGGTATCCAAAAATGGTAAAAGAAACCAAGGAGCAGAAATTGAAACAGTGGAGACAAAATATGATGGTAGAAGGGTTATTCCCCATGTTCGGAGCTAATGAAATGGCGGGAGGGAAGAAATGTACTGAGAAAACCCGGCACATGATGCCCCTGGGTGAATCGGAAGATGAATTTTTAGAGGACTTATTTATGAAAGGTCCCCCGCCTTATAATGAGGACACCAGATCTCAAAGCTTAACTACTCCATTGAGACCTTCAGGAAGAAGAAGTACTAGTGAAGCCGATTCCACAGGGATAGAACAGAAAAGAGCGGGAGGAGAGGGATTTGGTAGACCCGACCCCGTGGTCCCGAATTACAACCCCTTTGGCGAGGAAAGATCAGTTTTATCCACTCCATCTGCTCCGAATATATATCCTTCTCTAGTACCCCAAATGATACAGGATCCCCCCCTGAATCGAGTATTACACGAGCAGGAATGATCTCATACATGCCATAGCTCAGATAAATCCAAATCCTGAAGCCCTGACGATTCCCGTAACCATTGGTCCAGTTTTTCCTCTATATGGGGACAGAATGAATACTCCTAAAACTCCAGTCATAACCCCGATGATGCCCCCGCCCAGAAGGGAACCACTCATTATCGATGACCAAGCAAGTGAATGTGAATCCATGGCTTCCTTGATGGATCTGCCTAATAGGGAGCAGGGACCTAGTATGTCTCGAATGAGAACTCAGACTGGGAACAAAGATGTACTAATAGAGTCTTCATCAGGAACTCAAAGTGCGACAGTGGTAACTCCCGAGGAAATAGAAAGATGGACCCGAGAATTAGAAAAGGGAACCCCTCATCCGAAACCACTAGATATTTATAAGCTAAGAATAGAGCTAGAGGAACTGAGCGCAGGGAATGTGGGTTTAGAACGATTGAATGTCCGGGAGGAAGATGAGTTGTTGTTCATGTGCAAACACCTTACTCGGAACGCAAAAATATACTATGACAAATTAATGGACACGGCAGTATGTATGGGAATAGATATCAGCAGATCCAAGGTACTACAGAAATCCTACAGAGTAGAATTTTCAGACAAAGATCTAGAAAACCTGAATACCGCAGGGAAGAAGACGCAGATTAAAGAACTGATAAACTTAGCACAGAAATGGGGAGATCTAGACAAGTGGAAAGCCAGGTGGGCAAAGAAAAAGGAGGATAGCAAGGAGCGACCACGGACGGCTGAGTACGCCCTACAAGAAGTGGACAAACCAGAAAAATTATGTCCCATGAGAGAAGTCCCAGGAGGAAAATATGTCCATGTCCCTTGGTCCAGACAAGATATAGTATCTTTTACCAATGACTTTCCAAAATTACGGGAGAAACCAGTCGATTGGTACCGACAGGTCGAACGCTTCATAAAAGTTCAGAAATGTCTTCTGAAAGACCTGGATGGTTTTTTCGACATTGTGGTCCCTGTAGATTTGTGGACCGACTGCAAAATTGAAATTGATTGGCCTAGCGAAGAATATGCGAGAGATGAGATAACAGGAGCTCCCGCACCTGAAGTAATGAGGAAGTATGAGCAAGTCATACAGTACCTCAAGAAGAAGGTGCCCGCAAAAGAAACTGATTGGACCCGTATAGATAGAACTACCCAAGAGCGTGATGAATCAGTCCACTCTTACTATGAAAGGTTACTGCAGGTCTTCAAAACTTACAGTGGAATCGATAATGTGGACCTGAAGGATATGACACATTTCTGTTATCGATTCGTGTTAGGATTGAGACCTGAAATATCCCAGTGGATTAGGGATAACAAAATCAGTTGGCAAGGGAAACCCATTGATGATGTTCTCAAATATGCCAAATACTGCGAAGATGAGATCGAGAACAAAAAGAAAGCCCTAAAGGAGAAAGTTATGTGGGCTCAGGTGAAATTAGCTGAACAACAAGAAAAACAGTTAAGTAAAATGACTAACAGTAATAATGCTGCAAATCCGAATACTGGGGGTGGAGGCAGGCCCCGGGTAAAAATGAGTAGGGAAGAGGCTATGGAAAAATTCCCCTGTCACGGATGTGGTCATATGGGGCATTGGAGAGATAAATGTCCGCACTTGCAGGCTGGTAATGCCCCCGTAAATGGTTTAAATCCACAGGTGCAGAAAGAGGGGATCCGAAAGACCCAACAGCAGGTAAATCAACCCCAGGTGCCACGCGCACCTAGACAGAATTATAGGAATCAGGGTCAACAGAATGAAAGGGTCGAAGTGTGGGAAGGAGAGAATGAAAGAAATGCACCCATTCCACAGTACCTGTTAAATGATACTTTTCTCTGTGATGATCAATACTGACGGGGCCTGAGAGGGGAGGACAAGGAGTGCGTGCTTGGCGCCTCCTTACCGGTAGACCAGACTGGACCATACATTGAAGGAAAGGTTGAAGGGACAGATGTCACCTTTCTGTTGGACACTGGTGCTACCCGTTCCACTGTGAGAACAGCGGACGTTCCTAACCTACCCCTCTCGGGAGAAGCTATCCAAGTAGTGGGAGTTTCTAATCAAATAATCAGTACTCCGGTAACAGAACCTATGGAAATTTCCATAGGAAATTTCAAGGAAATGCACAGATTTGTGGTCTGTGATTCCAGTCCTGTAAACCTATTAGGACGAGATTTGCTGTGCAAAATGCGTTGCACCATCTTTTGCTCACCAAATGGTGTTGAAATTCAGACCCCAGATGAAGATGGCCTATATAAATTGATGTTACTAAGGCCCGACACCGACATTAAGCCCATGTCCATTGAAAGTCTACCTGAAGAACTGCAATCAAGCGTAATACCTGAAGTTTGGGATTTTACTGGAAAAGATGTAGGCTTAATGGCAAATGTAGACCCAGTTAAAATAACTATAAAAGCAAATGCCGTATACCCTAATACCAAACAGTATAAAATGAGTGCAGAAGTGAAAGAAGGAGTCGCAAAGGAATTAAACAGATTGCTCAAAGCAAACATCATTCAGGAAGTGATGAGTAGTCCCTGTAATTCACCCATACTTGGAATTAAGAAGCCTAGCGGAAAGTATAGGGTAGTGCAGGACCTGCGCAAGGTAAACCAAATTGTAGTACCTTGCTGTCCCATAGTGCCAAACCCCGCAGTAATACTGTATCAAATTCCTTGGGAGGCGGAATGGTTCACTGTCATAGACTTGTGCCATGCGTTCTTTTCCATCCCATTGCATCCAGAAAGCAAATTCCTTTTCAGTTTTGAATTCAACAGCCAGGTCTATGTCTGGAATCGTGTCCCCCAGGGGTACACCGAAAGTCCATCGATTTTCAACCAGATTCTAAAGAAATGTCTTGAATCCTTAGTACTGCCTAAAGAGTCTGTCCTGGTACAGTACATAGATGACCTGCTGGTAGCGTCTAGAAGTCAAGACGACTGTGTCACTGATACCATTGCCTTGCTGAATCACCTAGGAAAGGGAGGACATAAGGTCTCACCAGACAAATTACAGTTCTGCAAAACTTCAGTAAAATATCTGGGGCACCAGATAGAGAAAGGGATCAGGAAAGTCACTACAGAAAGAATTAAAATAATTCGAGAAATGTCACTACCCGTAACCCAGAAAGAAGTAAGAATGTTCCTAGGAGTTGTTGGGTACTGCAGACAGTGGATCGTGGGTTTCGCGGCTATAGCTAAACCCTTGATTAACATGACAAAGAAAGGAGCGGAAGACCCAGTTTGTTGGAATGATGAATGCATGACTGCTTGGGTAACATTGCGGAATTGTCTGTGCACAGCTCCAGCCTTAGGAATGCCTGACTATTCTAAGAACTTTGAACTGTTCTGTGACACGAGAGACAATTGTGCGCTCTCGGTCCTAACCCAGGAACATGGTCTGATTAGACGTCCTGTGGCCTACTTTTCGGCCGCCCTAGATCCAGTGGCTGCTGGATTACCTGGGTGCCTGAAAGCAGTAGCTGCTACCTGTACAAGCCTAGAGCAGAGTGAGAACATTGTGATGGGACATCCTGTCACTGTATTTGTTCCACATTCAGTTGTGATCTTGCTCACCCGAACCAAGACACAGTATCTCACCCCTAGTCGGCTGACTAAGTATGAGAGGATTCTCATTGGTGCAGAAAATGTAATAATTTCCCGATGTAACATTCTGAACCCTGCCACTCTATTGCCCCTCCCCATTGATGTAGAGGCAGGAGGTGAAATTGACCATAGCTGCATAGACTTGACTGAATTTAGCACAAAACCCCGTCCTGATATCAGAGAAGTGGCCTTGGTTGATGAAGACCTCAAAATGTTTGTGGATGGTTCATGCTTGAGACATGAGAATGGAGGTTTGAGTGCTGCCTATGCTGTAGTCACTTTGGAAAAGACCCTGGAAGCTTCCTATCTTTGCGAAGTTAAATCTGCTCAAGTAGCGGAGCTTATTGCTCTAACAAGAGCTTGTAAAATTGGGAAAAACAAAAGAGTAACTGTTTATACTGACAGTCAGTACTGTTATGGGGTTGTTCATGACTTCGGCCAGCTCTGGTTGCAAAGAGAATTCATGACTTCCTCAGGTTCTCCTATCCGAAATGGAAAACCAGTACAAAACTTACTAGAAGCCATCCAATTGCCCAAAGAATTGGCTGTGGTCAAGTATGCGGCTCACCGATCTGGAAATGACGAGGTGACAGCCGGAAACAGATATGCTGACCAAATTGCCCAGTACTGCGCCCGACACAAAATGTCCCTCCTAATTAAATTATGGGGAGGTGAAAGCAGCTGCCAACTGATGTTGTTTGAAAGATTGGGAACATGGGATGAATTGAGAGAATTACAACAGACCACAGACAAGAAAGAAAAGGACATGTGGAGGCAGGATGAATGTCGACCAAGGGAAGGAGATGGTGTTGTGGTCCACGTGACTGGTATGCCTGTACTACCTGAACGACTGGTTACCGCAATGGCACGGATAATACATGAACCAACACATATTGGGAGGGATGCCATGTGCCGAATGTTTGAAAAGGTGTTCTACAGTCCAAAATTCAGGAGCACAGCAGACAAACTTTGTCAGAGGTGTTTAGTGTGTCAACAGTTCAATGCAGGAAAGAAGACAGTAGTGGAACAAAGTACCATTGGGAGAGCAGAAGGTCCCTTCATAAGGATGCAGGCAGACTTCATAAAACTGCCCCTGTGCAAAGGATATCAATATGTCCTGGTCATAGTTTGCTTGTTTTCCCGGTGCGTGGAGGCTTATCCAACAAAGAAGAATGATGCCCTGACGGTAGCTAAATTGTTACTTAGGGAACTGATCCCCCGCTTTGGAATTCCTGAGACAATTGAAACAGACCAAGGTGGACATTTTTCAAACGAAGTCCTAAAAGAACTCTGCAAAGCATTCAAAATGGAGCAAAGGCTGCACTGTGCCTATCATCCAGAGGCTTCTGGAATAGTCGAGCAAATAAACGGTACTCTCAAGTCCAGGTTGGCAAAACTGTGTGACTCCACAAAAATGAACTGGATAGAAGCTTTGCCCATGGTGCTGATGAGCTTGAGAAGTATTCCAAACAGAAAGACAGGCTTGAGCCCCCATGAAGTGCTGATGGGAAGAATGATGCGACAAGCATGGGTACCTGGACACAAACTGCTAAGTATTTCTGATGATATGGTGCTAGAATACTGCAGGCAGTTGGGTGACCAAGTGCGTTCTATCTCTCACCAGATTGGAGAGACTGCTGTCGAATGGCCTACAACCCCAGCACACAAGCTGAAACCAGGTGATTGGGTGGTGTTGAAGAAACATACCCGGAAGAGTTGCCTTAAACCGAAGTGGGGCAAGCCTCGACAAGTGATCCTTGTCACCACAACTGCTGTGAAGTGTGCTGGTGTACCAAAGTGGATCCATGCAAGTCACACGAAGAAGGTGACTGGAGAAAACGCGAATGAAGCCGAAGGTAGTCCAGCTGAGGAGACTCCAGAAGAGGGTCCGGATCCCGCTGACATCGAACTACCAGGCACAAGTCAAGAAATTGAATGGTTTCCTGCTGATGACCAGGTTCTTGATCCAATAAGAACCAGAAAATACTCTTACCTAAGTAGTGAGTGGGACAGTGCAGGTGAGTCAGAACAAGAAGAAGAAGGTCAGATCATCAAAGACATCATAAAATCTGATCAGGGAATAGGCCAAGTAGGGACAGATCAAGTCATCGACACTCCTTCTCAGACAGAGGAGGCTGGAAAGGGACAGATAGTAGTCAAAGCGGAAGTTCATGCGGAAGAAAATCAAGAGATCGAAGAGCATGAACCAGGCCAGTTAGTAATAGATGAACGTGTTCAGGAAGAGTCCAGTGAATCACTCACAAACGAAGATCAAATACAGTCAAACCCTGAACTAGGTCAGCTTAAGGACCAGGCAGAAGAAATAGATGAAAGACCTGGAACTAGTCAGGCAGGAAGGGAAAAAGACACTGCTGAAGCAATAGTGTGACAAAGGAGAAAAAGCAAAAGAGTTCACGAGGAAGAGCAAGTTTCCTCGACTACAAACCGGATCGAAAAGAAGGATGAACCCCGATATGTAAAAAGACTAAGAATAAGAATAAAAACAGTCGAAGAAAAACTAAAGGACCAACAACGGGCTGAAAGTGAAAGGAAAGAAGCCCGAGGAAAGTCCATCCGAAAGGGCGGCAGAGTAAAGAAACCGAACGGACTGTATCGAAGCCCTGAGTGGACCTATTTGGTGTTGGAAGAAATTGAGGAGCCCGAAGCTTGTGGCAAAAGCGACGAAGGGTCCATTGCTGATCGGAGTTCTGACGAAGACCCTCCTTGAGGTGAAGCGAAGTAAAACCTCAGCTGAGAAGAAACGAAGAGGGGTTGAGAAAGCCACCTGTAAGATAAAATGTCTGATTCAAATGTCACTGGAAGGTCCAGATTTAGCTGTTGCAAGACATGCTGTAAAATATGCATCTGTAGTGTAGTGGTACTAGTAATGATATGGATAGGATTAACCGTGTTTATACCTTTTATGATAAGCAAAGACCCTAACATGTATCCTACAGACTTGACGACACAAGACGCAGAAGTTGTACATACTGAAGAAACACCACGAAGTATAGAAAGACGTGACAATGCAATGAGTCTGAGACATACACGACCCGACTTAGAAGCATCAGATGAGGGAGAACTGCATTATCCCCAAATGAAGAACAGGACACACTTAAATGTTTTCGCAAACCTTTTAGTGCACTATGTAGAAGCTATGGAAATAGAAGATTGCTATGTCTGCATGATGCTACCTACTTCAGTAGCTGAAGGCGTGACATACCACCATTTACCTGACCTATGGAATATCCTGTAGTATTTTGGCTAGTTTATTTTATAGAAGCACTTTACAGTATTATTACTCAAACACTGACGTTATCTTTTCAGAACTTCCTATTAGAGGGAATCTGAACCTTGTACATACCCTTAGTGGAGTGACTCGCTACATGGGGGAATATTTCCTGACTATAGGTGACATAGATCTGAATGAAGCTCGTAGAGACAACTTGACATGTTCCTTACATGCTCAAGAGAAAATGTTCTTGAAAATGGCAGAGAAGAGAAGGGAAAAGTTTCAGAAAAAGGCAAATGACGAACAGAACAGAACCCCTAGATGGGCAGAAAACATGGATAACACCTCACAAAGCGAAGTTACTCCTGCTCTGTTGCTGGATTTTGAACGGAAAGGGAAACTCTGTCTTCATAGAGAAAAGACTAGTTATTATAACAATGTATTCATTGGTTCCAGCGAGTGTGAACATAATTACAAGGTAATTGGAGGTTGGGGTTTCAAAAATGGGTCAGAACCTGTGTTTCCAGGAATTTATTATATATGTGGAAACAAGGCTTATTTCAAATTGCCGGATCACTGGTATGGAAGCTGCTACTTTGGCATTGTCTTTCCGAAAATATACCATGTGAACAATGCAGCTGGAAGCAATGAGATTACTAATGGCTTAGTGCGTAGAAAACGTGAAAGTGTAGGAGAAATTATGGGTGATATTTTTAGCGCACTGATACCTGGAATGGGGGTAGCTCTGAATACTCATAGAATCTGCAAATTATCTACAGTAGTGGATCGGTTATCAACTGACACTGCTGCTGGATTTCTGATGATCAATACCGAAATGGTTGCGATCAGATCAATGGTTTTACAGAATCGCCTTGCTCTTGATACCTTATTGGCAAAAGAGGGCGGAGTCTGCAGGATGCTGAGGGCACAACATTGTTGCACTTACATTCCTGATAAAAGTGTCGAAATTAAGAAGTATATAAGAAACATTACTAATTTGGAAAAAGAACTCAAACCATTAGAGGTTGACAGTGCCTGGAAGAGACTGACTGATGGTCTCTCCTCTGTAGGTAGTTGGTTCTCTAACTTAGGTAAAAGTCTTCTATGGAAAATACTGATGCCAATAGCTGGAATAGGTTTGATTGTTCTGATCATATTCATCTGTTGCAAATGCCAGAAATGCAGAAAATATGTAGTGAATAAAAGAGGAAAGCGAAAGGCTGAAGACTTAGAATTAGAAGAATTAAGAAACCAGATATATAAGAAAATAAAGAACAATCATACACACAGAGAGGCGGAGAGAAAGCTCAACAATAAGTTCATTGAGGTTGAGATGGATGAATTGGATGAATGAAGTTGGCATCTGTTTTCATGTGTAGTGATGATAGTAAATATCATCAAAGAGGGGATTGATGGAGCAAGGATTCGCACGTAACGCGACTTGCTCTCTTCATGAACCTCGCCTTAAATCATAACGGTACTAACTCCGATTGTTTGTCATTTATTTGTATTTCCCCAACACACGGGTGTCCCTAGGAGGCTTGCCTATGTGTTTTTCATCGTAATCAAGCTTGCACATTAATAAAATGGCCGCTTTGCAGAAATCCAGTCTGCGCATGCGTCGGTCATACCCATGTGATGTGACGCACTCGCAATCTGGAGGGAAAAGTTCGCTCATGCGCAGTGGTGATAAAATGGCCGCTTGTCACTAATCATGCTTCATGCTATCTTAAGCCGCTTTGTCTATGCATTTTTTCTGCACTAACTCTTAATGCTATAAGTATTATAAAATAAGGGATTAAGAGTAGTTGGTCATGGTGTACAGTGTATTCATTTTATTCTGTGTTATTAATTTGTTTTCGCTTACTTTACATGTACCGCGTAAATGAGGGCCTTGAATTGAGGATGGAATCCATTTTGAAGCTGAGGTATCCCTCATCACGTGATCAAAGATCTGGGACGTGCAGCAATGGAACCTGGCCAGTTGGCCATTGAAAAGGGGACTGTCCTTTCCAGGCGCACCTTTGCCCTTGAAGATGTGCTATTTTTATTCTGAAATGCGCAACAATGTTGCAAACCTTTTCTTCACTATTGTACTTTCCCACACGTAGGCCTGGGAACCCAGATGTTAGGGGGAGGGTAATGTCACGTGAAATACGTAATAGAAATATAGGTGGTGACAAATGTCTTAAACCACCTCCCTTGACCAATCAGAAGATGGGACTTTGTCATTTTGCAACATTTATGGGTGGTCTTGGGGATCTAAACTTGTATAAATAGCCTAGCTTAGCTTAGAGAAATTGTCCGACTTGTCCGAGTAGCAGACCTGTCACTGACCCTACGAACTCTATAGGTGCCTGATACAGAGTGCTGCGGAGCATTCTGCCTGAAACTTTCCACAAACTCCGAGGGGTGGAAATTAGTCCTAAGTGCTAAGCGAAGCACTTTGCTGGGAGATTCGAGAACCCAATCGGGGTTATTGGCGGATTCCGTGCAGAAGAGGGGGTAACGCTGACGTTGCATCCGATGCTGTGAGGGGTTGGTCGTGCCTTGGTGAACCCAGTCCTGACCCAGACCTGAGGGGTATCCTGTCCTGACTGTCCCTGAGCTGTACCTGCTCACCTTCTGGTATTTTCCTGAATCCTTGAGGGTCCTTGTCCCGTTCTTTCCCAACTGACCCGTGGCCAGGGTTAGTCCTCATTCTCACCTAGGTAACTATTGGCATAGGTGTCTGTCCATACTATACCCTCAACTTTTCCTCCTCTGATTAAAGCAATCTTGCCTGTGATATTCTCCATATCTCCTTTGAATGTAATTTTATGTGATTGATTATTAGTAAATGTTCCACTTTTCCCCTTCCTATAGGACATTGTTAAACCCGACAGTTTATCTAGCATGTTCCACTTATTCCCTTTCCCTTAGTATGGTTGCCGTGAAGTTAGAAAGATAGCATAAGGTTTAGGAAATAGTATAAAATTATTAGGTCACACATTAGGTTTTTCCTCACGTCCTTGTCCTAGATTAAACTGTTTTAGATAAATATTCATTATGATCTATGCCCTATAGTGTTCCCTTTTACTCTATGATACTCACTCTCCTCCATAGTTACATCCTGGTTCTGATTTTAATTATTGATGTATTGCTTTGCATTTGCCTCCTTGTAATGGCATTTTCGTTCTAAACTTATACTATATAAAAACCCTTAAAACCATCAAGGTGTCTGTGGTCATTATACATTAAAGAAATATTAAAGGTATTAAATGTGTAAAGTAGAATTTTCTCCCTTTTAGGAAAACCCTTATCACCTGTCCACTGCTAGCTCCTGATCTGTCAGGAGTAATGTGCCTGTGGTAAGTCAGGTACATGAATAGTGAGTGGTGTAAGAGTCACCCACCCGATTACTGATAGTAGCGTGATAGAGGTTTCACCCGGTTCATTTGCAAAACACTGTCATCATATGCACGCCAGGGCCCAGTGCGTGGGAAATTTGGTAATCTAAGTGACCCGGGTGACCCGCGCGCTCTATCAACAGGACCTCTGGCCCTATGGCGGGCGGTCCCTATCACCGGTAGGATGACGGGCGGACAAAGTCCGCCCAACATCCTAATGACCCCCTTAATGTGGCTTAACGCCTAAACGCCTATATGAGGCCCTTTTTCACACTTCACTTAGCCTGAAAAAGGTGTGCAATAGATGTTGCAGTGGGCTTTTCGCCGCAATGCCCATTTCTTTTTGACGCTGCCCCATATTTACAAGGCTGGGGCAGCGCCAAAAACTAAGACCTGGGAATACCTGGTCTTAGACTGGCGATACGAGGAAAAATTATTAGTTTTTCCTCGTTTTTTACTCTTTCCATGTGTGCTCATTTTGCAGCACACATAGAAAGAGCAAATCGCCTTTCAATAGTGTTTATGTGCCGAAAGGTGTCCCTCCCAGCACATAAACAATCGCCCCTGCAGCGCAGCACCCTTGCAACATGGCGCAAGGGTGCCTGTGCTGGAGCTAGGCAGCTTTGTTAGCGCCAGCACTAGGGGAAACACGGGGTGCCCCATATTTTTGTAAATACGGCGCATCCCTGAGTTTTAGAAATGTCAGAGCACGGCCTTACTAATTCTGGCATAAGACTGCGCTTTGACATTTTATTGTAAATATTCCCCTAAAAGTTTTAATGTATACAACTATAGTTTTAAAGTACACAACCAGATAAAAAATTCAGCCTGCATATTTTATAATATTACTTAAACTTTGTCCATCAATTTAAATAAACAAATATAACATTACATAAAGTGCAACAGGATCATACACGTTTCCTGATACCATACCAAAAGCAATAGGGCAGGGAATCGCATAAGTAAAAAAGCTCACAGAGGCATCCATCCAAACCTTGAAGAAGTAAAGAGAATTTTGCAAATGCAGTACAAGGCTTGTTTTGCTCAGACACGACAACACAACATATTAATGCAGGAAACTGACATTTTGATCGCTTAAAAGACAGGAAGAATTGTACGTTATGGTTCCTGATTGGTTGCATAAAGGGAATACAATTAGCAAAATGGATGAGGGTAATGAAGTCCACTTTGATGAATTTAAGGCATTTGAGAAGATAATTATTATAAAAATTGGGGAGAATGCACTGGTAAAAGCAGAATTGCACAGGGCACTTTGTAAAGCAAATAGCAAAACATTGTACAGACACAACTGTTACTAATGAGTATGGAAGGAAAGGAAATACTGACAAGGTAGTCTTGTACAAAAGAATTATTGTAGATGATGAATGTGAAAAGGAGTTCAGATAACATTAAGGATGGATCATGTGTAGTCAATAGAGAAAATGAGGAAGGAAGGGAGTACTGTGGTTAAGAATCAATTGCATGATACTAATGTAGATATGCATAGAGTCACAAATAAAAAATAATGTACTTTGTAAGTAAGCACCAGTCAGGATGCAAGACATGGACCATCATTACGAGTGGGCTGCAGTTTGGGATAACATTTATCGGACCGGATAAAATGCAGCTCCGCTGGTCCAATAAATACCTCTCAATTCGGAGTCTATCCGGACAATGGGGACTAACATGCAAATATTAATTCCTAATGCACAAAAATCCACATGTCCCATTAGTTGTCAGGTATTTTTTCATTTTTTTATTAAGAGGATTTTTATTGGTTTTTTTTTATTAGGAGGATTTGTATTGATCCAAAAAGAAAAGCAACATACAAAAAAGGAAAGAAACATACAGGCACTAGCTATCTTTACAATTACATTCACGTCACGTGCTCATAAGTCAACATAGTGTGCAAACCTAATATTATATAATCAAGATACCACACTTTACACATTGGTATGTAGTATTATAGTGTGATGAGTTTGTAGATACGTTGTGAACGGCTCCCAGTAGTCTCCAGGCTTGGATCCCGTAGGCAGTTCTTCCTCCTAGGTCTGCAGCGTGTCCCTGCACTAGCACATGTCCTGCAGCCATTGCTCACCCGTGGGACAGTTCCTACCATTCCAGCACATGGATTACTGTCTCTTCGCTAACAGAAGAGCAATTACACAGAACTTACGTTCGGTCGATCTTAAATTGGATACTAGACTCAATAAACATATTCTGATTGTGCAACCTATTCTAGTTTCTAAAATAGCACTCAAAATTCCAGTTATCTCTTCCCAGTGTTCTCTAATCTGCGGACAAAACCACGCTAAATGTATAAAATCAGCTACGTCAGTTTTACATCTTTTGCAACATGCATCGGTTCGGAGTCCACACTTCTTCAGTTTAACCGGTGTATGGTGAAGATATTTGTAATGTATAATTTGCAAGTTACCATGCGGCGTGAGCATGTCTGTTTGCGCTCAACATGTGGCCCATTCCTCGTCGGTCAGGTGGCGTCTCCAGAATATTTGACCATCTGTCCTGTGCTTTTTGTGTAGTCCCAGCTATATCAGACTGTAATAGCCATAAAGTTTGGTCACCAAATGCCTAATGTTTGGATTAGTTCGAATCCTTTGCAGTGTTTCCAGCTCCGCAGGAAAGGTCGGATGCAATTCTTCAAGTGCCTGCTTGGTCTATGATAAGCGAATTCAAAAAAAAGAGTCTGATTACTGATGTAGTCTAGATCAGTGAGTGCTAAAAAAAAAACATCTTTACATCTCTACTATCCCAACTTGTTGCAGTAGGGTCATACTCACTTTTTCATGCGCTACTGATAGGGCTGGATGGTTCGGTAGGGGCAACGCTGGAGAATAGAATGGCAATTTATGGATTAAATTTCCCATTCTCTGCCAGGACAGATTAGTAGTATTAATAGTGTTTATTTCTTGCTGCAGTACATGTGCATGAGTGCTGTAAAATATGTTGAAGCGGTATTGGGTGGGCATCTTTATCCTCTATTGCCATATGAGGGAGGTATCGCACTGGATGATACCAGTAGTGCGCATATTGTGCTTGCGCACAAAGGTATTATAGCAGGAAATTAGGAACTTTATATCCCCCTTAGAATATGGCAAGGTTAGTTCCCTCAATGCAATGCGCGCTTGTTTGCCAGCCCATATGAGGCGAGTTACACAGATCACTGACATAATATAGAATACCAAAATATAAACTTACCAAAATATCGTTGATAAAATATAGAATGCAAAAATATCGAATTCCTATGTACAAACAGGTAAGTACAAAAATATTGAATCAAAAATATCGTTGTAAAAATAAAGATAGTCAAAATATCGAATTTTTTAAAATGTCTTAAAAGTAATTTAAAATTAATGAAATAATAAATATAATTAACTAAAACATACTTAAAAATACTTAAATAACCTTAAAATTAATAAATAATGAATGTAAGTTAAAAAAATAAACATACAATTTTATTTTTTAATACATATACATATATATATATTAATGTAATAATAAAAAAAATATACAATATTTTTACCATAAGATAGCGGGAGGGTAAAATGTACTATTACCACTCCAGTGAGTGCAACAGTAGGGAAAGCGTTGGATAGCGTAGTGGTAAAAATTACTATTCCCACTCCACTGAGTGCAACAGTAGGGAAAGCGTTGGAAAGCGTTGGATAGCGGGAGGGTAAAAATTACTATTCCCACTCTAGAGTGCAACAGTAGGGAAAGCGCTGGATAGCGTAGGGGTAAAAATTACTATTCCCATTCCAGAGAGTGCAACAGTAGAGAAAGCGTAAGATAGCGGGAGGGTGAAAATTACTATTCCCACTCGAGTGAGTGCACCAGTAGGGAAAGCGTTGGATAGCCTAGGGGTAAAAATTACTATTCCCACTCTAGTGAGTTCAACAGTAGGGAAAGTAATGATTTAATATATTATTATAAATTAATTAAATATCAATACCAATAAAATATTTATTAAAATTAATTGCCTATTCATAATCAATTACCAACTAATTAATTCTCAATAACAAAAATGAATTAATAATAAATATTAATGCCAATTAATAATTAATTAACAGTAAATTAATTATCAATGCACATAAAGTATTTTTAATATGTAATTAATTACAATTAAATTACTTCCCACCCTATTCCCCTATAAACCCACAATCCGATTGGGAAAATAAATTAATACAATTATCATAATGATCAATTAATTAATAAAAATGTATTACCAATTAAAAATTATCAACAATAATAAATTCAAAATTAATACCAATAAATGAATAAAAATATTTAATTAATTACAATTAAATTACTTCCCACCCTATTCCCCTATAATCCCGCAACCCGCTACAGAACCTAAAAGCAAAATAAAATTTAAAATAAATAGTAATTTCCAAAAATTATTATTTAATTTAATATAATTAAATGACTTCCCACCGTAGTCCCCTATAAACCCACAACCCGCTACAAATTAAATTACACAAAAATTAAATAGCATAAAATGTATTACTTAAATAAATTAAGCATACATTGCAAAAATAATATACACTTTTCACACATATACTAACATACAAAACACTTTTAAAAATGTGATATTATTAAAAAGTCAATACATTTTAATGCCTATATTATATACTTCGATATTTTGACTTCTATATTTTGACAATCAATATTATATTACTTACCTTCAATTCGATATTTTTAACCACTATATTGTGTCCATTGGATATTTTGTCCATTCTATATTTTTACTTCAATATTATGGCCATTCTATATGTTTTTCTTCGATATTATGTCTAGTTACCGAGTTACATACGCTGTCAGTCTTTAAAACACAGCCTTTGGTGGAGTAATAGGAATGTTATTGAAGAGGTATAGGAACTTGAGAAGTATGACCATTTTTACCAGGGCTGTTCTATCCGCTAGAAACAGTGGCAGATGGAGCCAAGTTGTCAGGTATTTCATCTTTTTTTCGGATGTATTTCAGCAGGTTTGACCTGTCAAAAGTTATTGATGGAAGACTGCAGGATTGCGTCCTTAGTCATCAAACTCTTATTCGCGATATGTATTTTATGTATCACATACTACCCCTGAAGAGGTGTTGAAATAGGTGTGGTAACAGGAGCTACTGCACAAAACCCATTTAAATGAGCCACTAGTAATGGTGTGCTATGAGGTGTAGATTGATAATGGGAGCAGATTGATATAACTGTACTTGTTTTTTGTCCTTGTTGCACAGTACAATGCACTTTATTGGCATAACAAGACAAACAATGGTTGCCAATGTAAACCTGTAAAATAATTCAATACTCCAGTTTGTCCAGTAGTGATTGTTTCAGTTTCCAGGCTGTTTTGAAGTTCATGTCTTATGAATCGTGCCTTGTTTTGGTGATGTGCATAGACATATGTTCATGCCATCCCGGCTTTTTCTGGCAGATCTAATAGGATAATTTCACACATAGGCGTAACAAAACTTTTGTGCCCCCTCCTCCCCCTGCAAAGTGCATGTAGGGGGTCCCCATCCTCTGGACCCAGTCAGGAGCTCTTAGGCGCACCCGTGCACAGTGCCGGAGGGGACTCCCCTGGAGCTACTCGGGCTATTGTTACGCCACTGATTTCAGTTTAGTGTTGTTTCACAAATACTTTGTTTTCCTTCCAGAGGGTGAGGAAGTAGTTCTCCCTAGTATTTTTGGAAGTGAGGCTGTATAAGGCAACAATTGGCAAAACCAATAGGTCTCGCCTATATGCGATATTTTGGCCTTGTCAAATTGTTTTTTTTGTTTGTATTTATTTATGTCATTTGTAAGCGCCTGAATCACCCCACATGGGGTATCTCCGGGCTGAGAATGCATCCAGGTGAGGCAGTGGGAGTTAAAAGAGGGAGGTTTTGATTTTTTTCCTAAAGCTTGGATAGTTGGTGCAGAGGCGTATGTCCAGATGAAGATGGTTCCAGAGTTGAGGGGCAAGATAGGAGAATCATTTGCCTCCCAATCTGGTTTGTTTAATGCGTGGGATGACAAGAAGACCTTTCCAATTGGAGCAAAGGGTGCAGAATGATTTGTGTCTGATCAGTTTGTTAGCCAGATATATGGGCCATGTTGCACAGCCGTATGGCCACTGTGCAATGCCGCTGAAAGTAAAGGGAACAAAATGCTCTGATGTGGCCCGTGCTGACCACATCATAGCGCTGTTATTTTTTTTACTTTCAATAGCTGCGGTGTAACATTGGTGAAAGTAAAGAAAATAAAGTGCTATGATGTATTCAATGCTGACCACATCATAGCACTTTCTTTCATTTACTTTAAGCCACTTTGCACAGCTGTGGCGTGGCTGTGCAATATGGCTAAAAAACGTTCATAAGGCCAATAGATCTCATAAAGGTGAGAGCTTCTTACATTGTAAATGCATGTTTTAGTTATCAGCAGACTGGCAAACGACAGGGTCTCAGGTAAGACCTAAAAATATAGATATCTGAGGGGTCGTGCAGACCCAAGCAACAGGTGTGCTGCTGAACCTATACTTTAAGTGCTGGACTAAATACAAACTGGCATGCCATCACATCTGTAACCTCACCACTATAAGTGGAAAATAACAGTAACCGGGGTTACAATAAAATGGGCAACATGAGTCAATGGGGAATATTATCAGCGCTTTGCGTTAAACATCGCAAATCACTCTTAGCGAGATTTTGAATATCGCCACCTATCACTGGTTTACATCGCCGTGTTAGCGGCGTATTTACAACGTCTTGCTCACAGGCGATGTACAAGCCTGCGATATTCATCATTAGCATGTGAAATTAAAGCGATGATTTCACACGCTAATAAAAAAGCTTGATAATAGGGGAGTGTGGGCGTAACCAAACAATACACCTTCCATTCAAAACATATAAATGACCCTGCACCCGAGAGCAACAATTACTTTCACGTATAGATGTCCTAGTATATCATATTTAAACAATAGCACAACATATTAATCAATAGCTTCCCAGATGAACATAACAGATGGTCGCAATACTTGATTGTAGTCAAAATGTTCCTTTTATTGAAAAGCACTTTATTCTTTTAAAAGCACCACACCATTGCTTGCCAATGCGTTTCATCACTGATGGGACTTCTTCAGGGCTAGAAGCAATTACAAAACACTATTTACAATACTTACACAATAAAAACATTCAATATACAAAAAACTGTATTGCTTAATATAATTCATTATTAAACTGACACAGTATTATTTTTAATCACCATCTTGGCTGAACATAACCCATCCTATCCATTTTAGATCAGCGGGAAGCTACTCAAAGTGTCACCTAATATTTATCATCATAGTCATTTTAGCTAAGGGAGGGAACAGAACATGAAAGGCACATAGTCTCTTACATTGTATCTTATATATAGTCTACTTCATTGTATCCTGTTTCAAGGCTATCGTCTACATAAAGGCGCATTGTTACGTTGTCGTTTTTAGCAATAAACAATAGAGAGAATAGTTTATGCACTCTAATTCATACCTTTATCATAGTCTGTATCTGTCGATGGTATCAACGAGAGTTCATGTCAATTTTAAAAGCAACAATGGCGATACCTTGTATCTATAAATGAACACAGTAATGATGTTAATGAGTCTTGTTCTAAGTCAGACTTTCAACAGTTACATGTGTATTTATGTAGTACTTCAAAATACGACCCATACTTTTATGGGGATCTGTTTGAAATAACAGAATTGGCCATATTTATAATCAGGACTAAAGACCACATTCAAGTCACACTATATATATAGATAAAAATATTTTATAAATTGTTTAAACTACAAGCTCTGGACATTGTAGTTATTTCTAGTTACTTCCCTGTACTCATTCCGTTATGTTTAGAAATTAATAATACCCAAAAGAACTTTCTAGTGGCAAAATTCATGTTGTCAGTATTTTTTAATATGCGGCGATAAACTTCAAAATGAATTCATGTGCGTCGGTGATTTGAAGTACAACGATGTCTGGAATACCCAGATCTGTCGAAACACATGAAACTAATATTAGGTCTCATAACCGTATTACATATGTTGCTAATTTATAAAAAACACCACACGAGGTTGTAGTTTCTCAAGCTTATTACATTCAATAGTAGTCACGCAATGCTTGTTCATACACTTTTTAGGTTAATCGCCGTCTAAAATAATCATAATAACAAAGTAACTCAGGGGCATATTATCAAGGGGGTTTATCTCCGCTTTTTTGGCTTTAAAAGCCAAGAAAGCGGAGATAAAATTATCTCCCTATTACCTAGCTGTCTCTAACACCAGTTAGCGACAGCTAGTAGGAGATAGCAACCATCTTGGGCCCCACTTTGCATGTCGGTGATATTTATCACTAATGACATGCAAAGTGGGCGTGCCAAGATGTTAGCGACTGAAAACAGTCGCTAACATCGCTATCTCCTATTACCAACTTTTGGAGATATTCGCGCTAAGCGCGAATATCTCCAAAAGCTAACACCTGCCCTGAGCAGTTCTTAGCCATGTTATCCAATGGGAGCAGCCATATTATTCATTTTCTGCCCCGGCCGCAAGACGACCGGGGCGGAAAAGTGGCGGCCGGTGTCTTGCACCGCTGCGGCCCCCCCGCCATTGTAATATGGCGGGGGGAAGTCAGGGAAGGATGCCAGGCGGATTGCCTCCGCAGCCTGGCGGAGGCAATCCGCCCGACATCCTAATGACCCCCATAGTATCACTTACTATTAATAGATTCAGCGTTATGGGAATTGTATCTGTATGTGTTCTGGCCTTCCTCACGAGATCATGTCAAATATGAGATCAGTGATCATTAATATTACCAGTTAGTTGTGCTGGAAAAGAACTGACATTGAACCTCTATAAGTAAATGCCGAGTTTAATCCCAGAGTGCCTTACGTTAAATATTGGCTTTTATACTGCAAACTCGTATAAAAAAACAGAATGGATCACTTTATGTTTGGAAACTGTTTAAAACACCCTTTGATACGGAAGCCTGTGTAAGCTCTTTACCCGTACGTCAGACGGACAGCAGCATTATCGCTATCCTGCTCATATTCAGACAGCTTTGTTATATGGACTCACATAGGGAGCAAAGTAGGTCACTCTACGCCTATTGACAGCTTAAAATAGCTTTTTAATACTAACACCTATATGGGCGCTTAGCACGTGAATCCAACGGGCAGCAGCTTTGTCGTTATTATGCTCACGTTCGAACAGTAACACAATCGCTACCATGCTTTGCAAAGTGAGCGTCAACTTCACACAACCAGCCCACTTTCAGTTAGCATTTTTTCACATGATCAATAGTGTTTTTTTTTTTAAAGCAACTCAATATCATATAATAGGACACCCTACCACCAATAGTCCTATCTCAAAAAAAGTATTATTTCGGCAAAGTATACCCTGGTCACTCGTGCTCTAAACGAGTATATAAACAGTCATCCTCTATCCATCTGACTTGGTACTCACGGCAAAGTATGTAGCCCTCTGTCAAAAAACAGCCATCTGGTTCTCTCACGGTGGTCGCGAACCGAACGCCTATATCGTACGATATTTATACGCTGTCCCGAGTGCTAACACCTGTGATCGTCAAAGGTGCCTCAGGCTCTCAGTCACATGACCCAAATATAACTTCGCGCGCCAACTTGTAAGGTGCAAAAATTCTAAAAACTCAAGTTCAATGAGTCTAATGATCTTTAGATGTGTTCAAAAAGTATAAGTAACAAAGGGGCATATTACCAAGCATAAGTGATAATTATCGCTATGCTTGGTTAGCGGCTATTATTTTAACGCCGTGCATCGCCTATTTTTATCGCTTAGGAGCCTTGCTATTATCAAGGTTTATCTCCTAAGCGATAAAAATCGGGCGAAATGCATGAATATCGCTGAAATGTCAGCGATATTCATGCATTACCGAGCTAATGCTCTTAGCCATGTTATCCACCGCCCATTGGATAACATGGCTAAGAACTGCTCTGGCCAGGCGTTAGCTTTTGGAGATATTCGCGCTTAGCGCGAATATTTCCAAAAGTTGGTAATAGGAGATAGCGATGCTAGCCACTGTTTCCAGTCGCTAACATGTTAGCACGCCCACTTTGCATGTCATTAGCAATAATTATCGCTGACATGCAAAGTGGGCCCCAAGACGATCGCTATCTCCTACTAGCTGTCTCTAACTGGTGTTAGCGACAGCTAGGTAATAGGGCGATAAAATTATCACCGCTTTAGCGGGAAAAATTCCCGCTAAAGCGGTGATAAGGCCCTTGGTAATATGCCCAAGAGTTCTTATATCATCATTTAGATGTTATAGATTATATATCTACCGGCGGCGTAATACATATCGCCATAAGTCACAGATGATATGCCTGGTGTGCTACTTAGCCGCACCGTCAACAAGAAACAAGAACGTATGCTATTTAGCCATACCGTCAACAAGAAAGGTGCACTGGTGCCATATGTGAAAGTATAAGGTTTCCATGTTTACAAACCGAGCACCGTAAAGGATTTTTTTCTGATTTTGCGATGTGTATTGACATCCGTCTCTTTTGAGTATGTGTGTAGTTTAGTTTACACATACTGCCTTAAGAGGTTATTTATCACAGATTTATCATATAGTCCATTTTTTGTAGATACGATGTCCTAAGCCTCCGCTCGACCTGACATCCATGTCAGTTACACAAGAATGTGACTAGACTGGCACCTATTCAAATATCAGAAGGCAGAGTACAAAATGTGCAGCTAAGAAAGTAAAATTGTCATCCTCGTCAGGTATTAGCATTATTGTCATATGTCATCGAAAAAATTATACCAAGCTACTGAGTACCTTGTCACACACGTAGATTGTAGACCAGGTCCAGTTATTTATGTGCAAATCCCAATATTGTTTGTGAGCACAAAACAAATGCATAACAATTAATTAATGCCACATCCATATTAGTTACATAAGTATGTTACTTAACTAGCACCCCCTCTGCTGATGTTAAAAGGAAAGTAGTATTAGCATGGTTTAACTCTCTTTGTACAATGTATGTGATGCAGAAATTATTATCATCATCATCATTTAGCATTTGTCATTGACACCATGGGTCATCTAGAAATTGTAGAAAAATTATCTACAAACGTTATAGTCATCATCGTTTAGCATTAATTATTGATAACGTGAGTCATCTAGACATTGTACAAAAATGATCTGCATCTTATCATGTGTACAACTTGTGCGCCAGATTAAATTATATGTGTCTAGATCCTAATGTTCTTTGTAAACAGGTGTATCGTATAAATATTATGGTCCCCAGCTGCATAGTGTGAGAGAATTTATACTGAGACCGGATACAATTTCTTCCTTTCAATGCCATCTTATAGTAGCACAGTTAACATTGACACCATTAATGACCAAATTATTTTGGTATAGCATGAAACAACACTAACATCCTTATCACTATTACTCAACAACATGTCAAACATATTGTGATTTACTATTCCACAGGTTTTAGCTCAACTAGAACCAGATCATAATAATGCCAGGACTTATCTGATCGTATATATGGAATGCAATGATACAATTACAACATTTCTAATCATTGACTGGGCTAGAAAATACCTTGTCAAATATGATCACATCCTCATCCCTATTACTCAGCAACATGTCAAACAAAATGTGATTTACTATTCCACAGGTTTTAGTTCAACTAGAACCAGATCATAATAATGCCAATACTTTCCTGATCATATATACAGAATACAATGATACAGTTACAACATTCCTAATCATTGACTGGGTTAGATAATACCTTTGTGAAATATGATCACAGGAAATGATGAAACTAATTATTACAGTTGAGGCCTGATGTGACCACTCTCAACCGGCAAATCCACATTGCTTCAGTCTGTCTCAATGAAGTGGTTCGATCCCCACCTCTAACATTACCTTTCACCTGATCCAATGCATGAAATGTAATTTCTGGTCTGTCAGAGTCTGAGTCAAAAATATGCTGAGCTACTAGAGATTGTTAATTTTTGTTCTTTATGTCCCTGACATGTTCTTGTATACAGACTTTTAAACTCCTGATGCTTCTACCTACATAAATGTGCCCGCACGCACACCTCAGTACATACACTACATGTGTTGTGTTACAATTTATAAAGGAGATTATCCTGTATTCTTTGAATTATTGTATTGAAAGCTGACACATTTACTCAGTCCCAGCTTACAAATACAACAATTACACTCGGCAACTCTGGGCATTAGCTTGCCTCATCTCCACAACGGCCCCCCACAAATGCCGGGGATGCCTGGTTTCACCTTGGAGATACCCAGGAGGGAACATCTCACAGGGAAAGCAAAGAACGGGTTCACCAGCGGTCTATAGCGCCAGGACGCCTCGGGGTAGCAGTGCGCTTTACAAGACACACATTACCACAGGTGTAAAAACCATGTGGTTTCTCCGGCAGCCACAATTGAGATGTTACTTTAGGTTCTTTAACGTGGCTAGGAGACACAGCATATTCCTCAATGTTTTGCCATTACCATAGATACCTCATGGTTTGTTAGAGACAATATTAGATGGCAGAGAGTTTGATTGCAGAAGATGCCAGTTTTTTTGTAATATGTTATATATATGTCCACTGGACATATTATATTCTGTAATAAATGAAACCTGGTCTTGATATTTCTCATCCGCCTTGGTAGCTCTAGCAACAAGGGTGTTCTTTCTGTCTAATCTTTTTACATTTTTCTCAGCTTTTTTAAGGCAATTGATGTTATATTCTCTCTTTTTGAAATCTCTCTGGATTCTTTTTATGATTCTGTTAAATTTGACTTCCTGACTACAGTTACGGCATGCTCGTACCATCCCCGCCATAGAGTATTGCCGAGATGGTAGTGCTAGGATGACAGCTATCAGCGTGTAACACGCTGTTGCATGCAGTTGATTTTTTAAAAATATCACTTTGGATATTATCTCCTGTTATATACAGTCTCAAGTCCAGATACATGATCTCTTTCTTGGAACTGTTGATTGTGAGTCTAACATTAAAGGTGTTGTTGTTAAGGTACAGAATATACTGATTTAGTTCTTCATCACTGCCCTTCCATATTAGCAAGACGTTGTCAATGTATCTGACATAAAATATGATGTTCTCAATCCAGTCTCGTGCTCCTGGGCCCCAGGCCTGCTCCATCTCATACAGCCCCGTGAATAGATTAGCATACAATGGAGCAAACCATAAGCCCATTGCAGTGCCCTGTTGTTGTAGGAACTATTTCTCCCCATTCATAAAATCATTTTGGGACAAGATTGGAAAGGGGCGACCACTCGGTCCCCCCGAACGTATGGTGGAGTACCCCGATCCCCCCGGGAGGCCATCTTGGGCGGGAGGCGAGTCTCGGCTGGTATGCCCGAAGCGGCGTAGCCGGGGCGTGCTTTTTCCCGCCCTGGAGTGGGTTGTCCTAGGCACTGAAGCCGCCAGCCACGCCCCCGGAGGCGGGCGGAGGCGGGTTTACGCCCGCCCGAAGACGGATAAAAGAAGCAACAAGCCAAGAAAGCATCCTCTTGTTCCTGTGCTCTGAAGCTGCACCTCCCCGCTGCACGTGAGCTTGAGACGGAACGAAGAGCCAATTTTGAGCGTTGTAATTTTGTTCTTGTTCTTACAGATATCTTCGTTGGAGAATGCCGGGCAAGAAGGTCGGAAAGCGGGTCGGTACCGATCAGATGCTCCGCATGCTCGTGAAGGACATAGCCGATTTGAAAAAGCAGATGGCGGTAATGAACGGGGCGGGAGGCCCGAAGCGAATCATCGGACCAGCATTGCCGGGAGTGGTCCCTAGCGGGAGAGGCAAGAGGTCCAAGAGGGGGGCACCTGGGGGGGAGGCCCCGGTTCCCGATACACCGATGGAGGAGCCAATCCCGGTTCCGAAGGAGGGGCATCCGATCCCCGTGGTGGTCACCCCCGTGAACGGGGAGGATATGCCTCCCGAGTTGGCTGCACAACTGGCAGCGTGGTTGGGAAAAGATAGCGAGGGCACCACAGCGGATGACGCCAGGGCAGTAATGAAGCAATTGCGAGAATCTAGAGAGGCTGCGAAGGCACCATCTTCTGTTCCCCCACAGGTTCCGGTGGGCGAGACCGCAGCGGGCACGAGTTCGGCTGCGATTACAGCTCCTAGTTCAGGTAAGCGGCTACTGCCGATTGCGGGGGAGGGGTCTGTACCCTCACGAAGGGAGAAAGTGGCCCAGCATGTTCCACTCGAAGTTAAGGAAAAGATTTGGGCTGATAAGTATGTGAACATGTTTTCTTTGCTTACCGACCATTACGAGATCGAACATGTGAAGGGCCAAAAAGAGCTTCTGCATCCGAGTGTTTGGCGCGCCAAAATGGCCGCCTTTAAGGTTGAGGAGAACATAGGTACTTGGGGCAGAGCGTTTGGCATATTCACTTCAATTATGGGGGAGCGAAGGCCTGAGTTGTTGCCCGAGTTGCCCATATATCAGACACGTATCATGGAGTATTCGCAATCATAAGAGGGCAATCAGTGGTTTTGTTATGACAATGTATTTAGGAAGGCCAAAGAGCATGACCCAGCTCTGACCTGGGATTGTTATGACTCTATTTCTTGGCAAAAAATGGAGAATTCAGGCATGTTAAAGGTACCATTGTCGGGGGGTAACGGGGGTGAATCTTCCCGCCAATCCTCTGGAACGTCCTTTCGGACGGGGGCAGGTAACGAGCATCACTCAAAGTCGAGTGGCAACACGGGTAAAAAGGGGATTTGTTGGAACTTTAACAGGGGAAAATGTACGAGGCCCCAGGGGTCATGCAAGTTTAGACACGACTGTGGGGGGTGTGGACAGTCCTCCCATCCCGAGACCATGTGCAGAGCCAAAACGGGTGATAACGGTGGTAGGGGAAGCGCCAAACAGGTCTGAAATAGTCCGAGGGGCGCCTTTACCTACCCCGGTTGATACCATGGCTATGATTCCTTGGCTCAATGAATACCCGGATCATGTCTCCGCTGGGGTGTTGCGAGACGGGTTTTCGTATGGTTTCCGCATTCCAGTGGGGAATTTTCAGGGTAAAACAAGTTGTAAGAACCAACTGTCGGTACTGCAGCATACGGCGGTGGTACAGGTAAAGATTGGGAAAGAGGTGACTCGAGGGCGGGTTGCCGGTCCATTCGATTTACCACCGGTTGCTAACTTTGTTTGTTCCCCCTTAGGGGTGGTCCCCAAGAAGGACCCGGGTGAGTTTAGGCTAATACATAATTTGTCAGCCCACGAGGTCTTTCCGTGAATGATGCGATAGACGCGGAAGTGTGTTCGGTGCGGTATGCATCTTTCGATGAGGCCGTCGCCATGTTGAATCGCCTGGGGCCCGGGGCGCTGATGGCAAAATCAGACATCGAGTCAGCGTTCCGGTTGCTCCCGGTACACCCAGACGATCAGCGTCTCCTTGGTTTCATGTTTCTGGGTCGCTATTACATGGACAAATGTATGCCAATGGGATGCTCCATATCTTGTGCTTATTTTGAAAAGTTCAGTTGTTTTCTGCAATGGGTATTCACGAGAAAGACGGGTTTTCAGCATGTTATGCATTATCTCGATGACTTTCTGTTCCTGGGGGCAGCCGGGGATCCAGAATGTGGACAGGCTTTAAATGAATTTTGTGGCTTAATGAATCATTTTGGTGTGCCATTGGCGCCAGGTAAGACTGTGGGTCCCTCGACTTCACTCGAGTTTCTGGGGATAGAGCTCGATTCGGAGGAGGGTTGCTTTCGGTTACCCAAAGAAAAGGTGGTAAAATTCAGGGCCTCCCTTGAAACATGTATTCGAGAGACTAAGGTTAACTTGCATCAATTGCAGCAAACGGTGGGCCAGTTGAATTTTGCCCTTAGAATAATGCCAATGGCCCGCCCCTTTTCCCGCTCGATTGCACAAGCCATGGTCGGTCTTAAGGAAGGACACCACCGCACGAGGCTCTCGGCAGAGATTCGCCAGGACATGCGCATTTGGTTGGCATTTTTGGCGGATTTCAATGGTCGAATTGTCTGGAACAAGCCGGCGGTGTCCTCCGAGGAGCTGGGGCTGTGGACAGATTCGGCGGGCAGTGTGGGTTTTGGCGCCATATTAGGTACGCAATGGTCGGCTCAAAAATGGCCGTCATGGTGGCACGAGTGTGGGCTGACGAGTAACATTGCTTTTCTTGAACTGTTCCCTATTTTGGTGGCCCTGAAGACATGGCCTGAGGGGTTTCGGGATCACTCTGTGGTGTTCTGGTCTGATAACATGACCGTGGTTGAGTGTATTAATAGTCAGGCAGCACGTTGCAAATGGATTCTGAGACTGCTCAAAGAAATTGTGTTATTGTGTATGCAGTTGAATGTGCTCTTTAGGGCAAGACATGTCCCGGGGGTACTGAACCAAGCAGCTGATGCGCTTTCTCGTTTCCGTATGCAGGCCTTCTGGGGTTTTCTGCCCACAGCGGACCCGGTAGCGGCACCCTTTCCCGAAGCTCTCTGGTCTCTCGGTGCCCCGAACTACAAAACCTCGTGGGAGAGAGTTTAGCACCCAGGACAAGGAAGGCATATGAAGGGGCGTTCCGTTCCTATTGGTCCTTTTTGGGTTCTGCTAGGGGGGAGCTTTGGGGCCAGGAAGAGCTTGTCGTAAAATTCTTGCTGTCTTTGCATCAGGCAGGCAAATCAGTAGCTACGGCCCAGAGGCATCGGGCCGCCATTTCCTTTATGGCAAGGGCTCATGGGATCCAGGACCCGACAACGTCTTTCGTGGTGCAGAAAGCGCTACGTGGGTGGCAACGCCTTGAGGGTCGCAGAGTAGATGAAAGGCACCCGATAGGTCTGGATAGGTTGGCCCTGTTATTATCCGTACTCCCTGCGACATGTTCATCTCAGTATGAAACAGTGTTATTCCGGGCCGCCTTTGCGTTAGCATTCCATGGGGCAATGCGGGTAAGCGAACTGGTGGCGAAGAACAAGCGGGATACGGTGGGGGGACTGTGCCGAGAGCACATTCAGGTAAAGAGGGAGACGATGACTGTCTCGTTTGTCAGGTCCAAGGCCGATCAGGGTGCGATAGGGGATTGTGTAGTCATACATCGGATTCCCGGATCTCCCATGTGCCCTGTTGTTTGCTTAGAGGATTATTTAGCGCAGAGGGCGTCATCATGGGGGGGGGCCTTGTTGAGGAACGCTGATGCCACCCCACTGACGAGGTTTCAGTTCCAGCGGGTGCTTGCAATGGCGCTTTCGGCCGCGGGCTTGAACCCCGGCGAGTTTGGGACCCATTCCTTTCGGATAGGGGCTGCTACTGAGGCTACAGCCAGGGGTCTGAGTGTAGAAAAAGTGAAACGTTTGGGGCGTTGGTCCTCGAATTGTTACAAAAGGTATGTGCGGTTGCACATGTTGTGAAGCTGCTATCATGTACTCACGCTTCTTGTTTTTGTTTGGTTTACAGTTTCGCAAGCTTACGAGGCGGGGCGGACTGTGCAGTCGACCCGACACCTGGGAACCAGCGGTCAAACATCACCGGCTGCGGAAAAAGTGGTGTGGGTCGTGGGCCACTCATACGTGAGGCGTGCCGCGGACGTATTCAAAGCAGGTGACATGTTTCACATGGCTGGGGAATACGGGTACAGGGTGACCTTCTACGGAAGGGGCGGGCTCTGTATTGACCAGTTTCAATCCTTTTTCGAGGGCTTGTTAGGGCGGACGAGGTCACCGCCATCTATAATCATAGTCCATCTTGGGGGCAACGATTTGGTGACCACTGGTAGACGACTTCTTCCCGAGGCGATACTTTCCACAGTAAGTTGGTTGGCGAGAAGGGTTCCAGGGTGCACAATTGCATGGTCCCATATGATTCCACGTAGAGTGTGGCGGGGGGCGAATTCGGTTTCTGCTTTAAATCATTCTGTGAAGAAAGTGAATAACAAATTGGGTAGATTGTTTCGTTCAAGTGCACTGCATTGTATTCCTCATGGTTGTATCAAGGGGGACAGTATGTATTTGGGTGATGGAGTCCATTTGTCCCGGGTGGGGAATGAGTTACTCATAGGAGACCTCATAGCTTGGCTAAAGAGTGTAAAGCATGACCTTTAGGCAGGAGTTTTGTGGGGGGTCCGGATAGCCGGTCAACTATCCGGCCTGTGGCGGTAAGGTCATGATCGGTGAGCAGTAATTGGAAGATCCCTATGGGGGGGGCGTCACCCATTACGGATGGGAGCGCCCGGGGGAGGTGGCCATTGGCCCCTCAATGGGGAGGCGGTCCCTTCTAAGGATGGGCCGCCGAAAGGAAAGGGAAGGCGGTCAAGGCCCCTTCCTGGATAGGAGGGGCTACGGGCCCCTCCTGGGAATTTCCCGGGGCCAGGACACCTGCGACGGCAGATGTGGTAAGTTGTGTGGGGTGGGGAGGGGGGTTTACGCTACCTTCTAGACACCTCACACGAGTCCTCGGACGACCATTAAATGGCGTCGAGTTCATTGGGGCCCCCGTCAAGTCAAGGGAAATTGGTAGATGCACATGAGGTACAGCCTCGGTGCGGTCGCCCCTCGCAAGTGGGGGGGGGGGTAATTCTGGTTTAGGGATCTGACACCGGTTATGACCTTGCCGTTGGCCCTTAACGTTAGGATGTACAATTTCAAGTTAAAATGTTTTGTAGGATGTTAGTTCGGCTAGGAGAACCTTTGTATTAGAAATATGTTAAGGTTAGCCAAACATCGTAATGTGGAAATGAAATTGTGCATAATATGAAACTGTTAATTTTAATGTTTTGATTTTGTTTCATATTTTAATAAATACGGCCGGGAGGGTCACTCCCTCCCGCCTTCCAAAAGTTCAGTACTGTTTCCGGTTTCCCATCCTTGGGGATTGTGTCGAGAGGGGGTGGCGGGTATCTCAGCCATATGGAAAGGGGCGACCACTCGGTCCCCCCGAACGTATGGTGGAGTACCCCGATCCCCCCGGGAGGCCATCTTGGGCGGGAGGCGAGTCTCGGCTGGTATGCCCGAAGCGGCGTAGCCGGGGCGCGCTTTTTCCCGCCCTGGAGTGGGTTGTCCTAGGCACTGAAGCCGCCAGCCACGCCCCCAGAGGCGGGCGGAGGCGGGTTTACGCCCGCCCGAAGACGGATAAAAGAAGCAACAAGCCAAGAAAGCATCCTCTTGTTCCTGTGCTCTGAAGCTGCACCTCCCCGCTGCACGTGAGCTCGAGACGGAACGAAGAGCCAATTTTGACCCACCCACCAGCCCCTGAAGACAGCAAGTGGTTTTTGAAATAAAGTTTTAATGTGGTAACTCTATTTCTTACAGGTTGTTACGAGTGAAGTGTTACTTGAGTATGCAATAAAGTGACTGGTTCTTTTTCAGTATGTTTTTTCGAATAAAATATTTTGCACTAGTGTTGACCAGTAATCATACGTGAAGCGTTATGGTTGTTTTTTAATTTTAGTAAATTCTAGTTAATTGTCGTATTTATTTTGGTCGGGCGGTAAGGTCATGATCGGTGAGCAGTAATTGGAAGATCCCTATGGGGGGGGCGTCACCCATTACGGATGGGAGCGCCCGGGGGAGGTGGCCATTGGCCCCTCAACGGGGAGGCGGTCCCTTCTAAGGATGGGCCGCCGAAAGGAAAGGGAAGGCGGTCAAGGCCCCTTCCTGGATAGGAGGGGCTACGGGCCCTTCCTGGGAATTTCCCGGGGCCAGGACACCTGCGACGCCAGATGTGGTAAGTTGTGTGGGGTGGGGAGGGGGGTTTACGCTACCTTCTAGACACCTCACACGAGTCCTCGGACGACCATTAAATGGCGTCGAGTTCATTGGGGCCCCCGTCAAGTCAAGGGAAATTGGTAGATGCACATGAGGTACAGCCTCGGTGCGGTCGCCCCTCGCAAGTGGGGGGGGGTAATTCTGGTTTAGGGATCTGACACCGGTTACGACCTTGCCGTTGGCCCTTAACGTTAGGATGTACAATTTCAAGTTAAAATGTTTTGTAGGATGTTAGTTCGGCTAGGAGAACCTTTGTATTAGAAATATGTTAAGGTTAGCCAAACATCGTAATGTGGAAATGAAATTGTGCATAATATGAAACTGTTAATTTTAATGTTTTGATTTTGTTTCATATTTTAATAAATACGGCCGAGAGGGTCACTCCCTCCCGCCTTCCAAAAGTTCAGTACTGTTTCCGGTTTCCCATCCTTGGGGATTGTGTCGAGAGGGGGTGGCGGGTATCTCAGCCATATAGATCTGCCATCTCCAGCAACATTTGAGTATGGTATAGGTGGCATGCATTTCTTTTACACAGAAAGTAAGTAAGTGATCTCTGACCTTGGTTCCTCTCTATACATGTATACAAGCTCTCCATATCCATTGTCACAAATGTGAAGATATCAGTTTCCCATTGGAGATCTTCCAATTTACATAGCAGTTCTCTACTATCCTTTATGTAGGATGGGAGGTTCCTAACAAAAGGTTGAAGGAAAGTATCCACATACTCCGCCAGGTGTTCTGTGGGTCCCCCATTGCCAGATATTATTGGCTGACCAGGGGGTAAACAACCCCCTTATGTACTTTGGGAAGTATGTAAATACATGGGTGTCTCGAATTCTCAGCTAAGAGGTATTTATATTCAGAGTCAAAAATCAGACCCGATCCTTCCAATCGAATAATTTGGCATTGACGTTTCTCTCAATTTATGAAGTCGGGTTTGAGTGTAACTTTTTATAGGAACATTCCTGATTTAACTGTCGATCTATTTGAGTAATGTAGTCTTTATAGTCCATTAGGACTATATTTCCTCCCTTATCCGCTAGATATACATCGCTACTGAGATGCAAAGTAGGCGTACCTTCCTGTAACACCATGACAAAAGGTTGCGAACAGGACATCGCGTTATTTACAACGCAGCCCCTGGAACCACAAAGCGATGATGAACGCTGCACTAACCGCGGTTTGCGATGGATCCTTACGGCTGGTCAAAACTTGACTTAGGCATGTTTTGAATGGGAGGTAGAGTGTTTGGTTACGTCCACACTTCCCTGGTATCAAGCTTTTCATTAGCGTGTGAAATCATCGCTTGATTTCAAACGCTAATGATGAATATCGCCGTCTATCGCAGGTTTGTACTTCACCAGTGAGCAAGGCGTTTTAATACGGCGCTAACACGGCGATGTAAACCAGCGATAGGCGGCAATATTCAAAATCGTGCTAAGCGTGATTTGCGATGGTTAACACAAAGCGTTGATAATATCCGCCGTGGCGTTACAAAAATGGCAGCTAACATGCGCTAATGCATGTTAGCACCGCCTTGTTAATAGGACGATGAAAAAAAAGCGGCGATAATACGATTGTAAATATGCCCCAATGACTTTTGCCTGGTCCCTTGTGAGCAAGGAATGCTGACTCACCACAGATAACACCAGTCCAAAAGAAACTACGACTTCGAAGAGGAGTGTTTCAACACTACCGCACAGTAGGCTGCAAGTCATGTCTTAATTTAAAGGTCTATTCAAAACCAGGCCCAGAAGTCTGTGGGATAATAAGGTGAATGTCTAAAGAGATTTGCAATGGTAACAGTACCCTGTACAAAATCTAAACCTGAATTCTACCAGAAAGAAAGAAAAACAGCACATCTGTAGGACATATAAAAACCCAACCTCAGTGCATTGGTCAAGGCAGGCTCGATGTATAGGCATTACCAAGAACTAAGCCTTTATTGGGGCATTAAACCAAGCATTGTTTTTCAGTTTGAGTGTCCGTACAGAAATCTCCTCCATGGTGGCAGGAGATCTCAACATTATACCTAAGGGATTCAGTAGTAACTGTGAAGGGAATAGGAATGAGAGGTGGGGGAATGTAGAATAATTACTATACAATGTAAGGGGGGGTTATGGGAAATTTAAAGTGGGTTTTAGGTAGGGACATGCTAATACAAAGCCCACAAATACATAAGAGTTGCTCTTCACAAAGTATGCTTCTAATTTCACCACAGCCCTAAGAGTGACAAAACAGGCTAAAATGTACTCCTAAAAAATCAAAATTTGGGGGGGAGTAGAAACGTGTGTTGAGGTCACTCAGCGGCATATGTACAAGCCCCTATCGCACCACCACAACATCACATTTACGGACATTGTGGTGGCGATAGAGGCTTCACCTTATGTACAAGGCGGTGTTAAGCCACATAACATGGCTTAACGCTGCCTTGTACATAAGTACCCCTTTCACGCTATGGTTAGCTTGAAAGGGGCGTGCAGCGGGTGTTGTGGTGGGCGTTCCACCGCAACACCCATTGTATTTAACGGTGCCCCCTATGTACAAGGGTGGTGTACATGGGAGGCAGTGGCAAAATTAAGACCAGGAAAATCCTGGTCTTAAGTTGGCGAAACGAGGAGAAATGCATTATTTCTCCTCGTTTTTGCTTTTTCCATGTGTGCTGCCTTGTGCAGCACACATGGAAAAAGCTGAATGCCATGGTTTGTTTATGTACAGGAAGGTGTCGCTTCCTGTACATAAACAAACCTTTTAGAAAAATGGCTTTTTGTTACTTTCATGTGTGCTGCATGAAGCAGCACACATGAAAGTTACAAAATGGCATTTTTCTAAAAGGTTTGTTTATGTGCAGGAAGGGACCCCTGCCTACACATAACCAATCCTCCCCTACCACAGAAACCCTTCCACTCTGGTGCAATGGACCCTGCATTGGTGCTAAGTTGTTAAACATGGCGCCATCGCAGGGGGAAACGCGAGGCTGCACCACATTCTCGTAAATATGGTGCAGCCTTGCGTTTTAGAAGTGGCGGAGTATGTCGTTAAGCAAAGGAGGCTAACAACATGCACCACCATTTCCTAGTACATATCCCCCTCAGTTTACACAAAAGTAACATATCCTAATAAAAATGGGGTGCACTTAATCAGTTGCTGGTCTCTTCATGTACCAGCTGTCAACCTGAAACCCTCAAAAGTGGTACATTTGACCCCTCATTTCTTTAGATCCGTCGGTTCTTGAACCACTTTAGTTCTGCCTAATAAAAGACCAGGCAATTCCAACCACTCAATGAAAAGCAACCACATTCTTGTCTCATGTATGTAATGGGACAAGTCATCAGCCCGGCTGGAGTAAATTTTATCCACATCAAAAGGGAGAGAACATGATCATTAGCTGGTCTCTTCATGTACCAGCTGTCAACCTGAAACCCTCAACCAATATTGGCCACTGGTGGTGTTAAGTGATCACCACTATTGTGTAGTATTGGGATTGCATCATCACTGGGTTTCAGACCTAGGTACTCGCCTCCCTTGGAGAGTTCTGGCTCCTCCTCAGGAAAATTACAGATGGGATCCGTATGGGAGAAAAAAGTTAGAATTAAACATGTTCTGTGGGAGTGAGGGGCACATGTCCCCCTCCCTAAGCATATTTTGGCCCTTAGGATCCCATCCCATGGGACCCAACAATTTTCTTTAGGGAAGGGGTGTACGAGGTTCCGCTTCGTGGAACATTTTTAACCCCTTGCTGTTCTCCAGGACTCACCATTAAATTTATGTGGGAGGAGGGCATGCAGCCCCCTTTCTTGGTCCGATTTCAGCACCAGGGCACCAACTCCCTGGGCCTGGCACCTTTTTACATGGGGAGGGCGGCATACATCACCACTGCAAGGGCTAATATTAGTCTATGGAGCCTCATACTCTAGGGCCGGCCAATGTCTAAAGGGGAAGTGGGTCGGTGCAGCCTCCCTCGCCAGTTTGATTTTGGTCATGGGAACCCTATCTTCCGGGGCACGGTTAAAGAAGGGTGGATACCCTGGCGCCCACCAAGGGCACCTACCCTATTCTGCTTGGGGGCTGTGAGGCAAGCCCCAATACCCACAACACCCAAGCCGGCTCTCCACATACAAAAGGAGCCAGCATTGCTTCTGCCTGCAGAAAGCAGCAAAAAATGCTGCACCCTGCGTAGAGGAGGAATATTCAGATATGTTTCCTTGCTTACATTACTGCAGGAAGGGAAACAAATCTGAAGTACGCTCCCAGCTGGTGGGAGCATTTTTAATGCTCCAGCCAGCTGGGAGCAGACGTTGTGTTTGCTCTCACTTGACAAGAGTTTTAAATTGCTTCTGCCATGCGTGAGCAAATACAGGTTTTCCTGCCTGCAGAAACCTCTATATTCTGGGGGTGGGCACCCCAGGACATAGCAGGAGCCAGCCGTGGGGGATGAGGTTTCCAGGGCCTTTAATGGTTCCAAGAGTGGGGCGGCACAACCCCCCTCTGGTTTGGTTTGGCAGCCAGGACCCAGGAAATGGGATCTCTGGTGCCGAAATTGGCCTGGAGAGGGGTGCCACACTGCCCCCCTCCCGATTACTAGATTAGCTGGGCCCAGGGGTATGGGGTCCATGGGGCTGAAATTGACCTGGGAAGGGAGACTGTTTGCCTCCCTTCCCTGTTTTAACTTTGGCCAAGGGATGGGGTCCCTGGGACCAAATCAGCATGGGAAGTGGGCCATGTCTCTCTCCCACTTTTAATAGGGCCAGGACCCGGCGGATGGGGCCCTAGGGTTGAAATCGGCCTTGGGATGGGAGCCGCCTGGCCCCCCTTTCCTACTCAATATTTGTCAGGCCTTGAGGTTCCAGGGGCCATAATCGAACAGGAGAGGGGAGCTAGTAGGTGCTACTCTCCCATAATAATAAAACCAATACCCCCTCCCTGGGACCTGGACGGACCACCCAGGGCGCTAAAAGAAAAACAAGCACAGGAGACTGAGTACGTTTTTTTTTTGCCACTGATTCAGCACCACAGGTTTAGGGGGTCACGGTATTCTTATCCTGCCCATTGTGTTTTTTTTCCGTTTTCTTTTTGACTCAGACTGAGTCCAGAGTCATCAGATGGTTGACACCACTTCTTGGCTGAAGAGGTGGCAGCCAATTAGATCTCACCATGAGGTCTGTTGGATCTGCGGGCCCTCCGCATCCCTAGATATAAATAAATCTTTTTCCTTAAATAACTCCAAAACTACTCAACGGATTTACACCAAATCAGAAAAAGCACCATTTCTAGATCAAGATCTAGCTTTTTACCAAATTTGGTGTAATTCAGTTTCATGGTTCAGGCTGCTGTTGTGTTCCAAATCCCTATGGGAAATTGCATGTGAAAAAGTGGTTTAGGACCCCTCTTTTTTCTCGGCCCCCACTTGATGAATTATCTCTAAACTTTCCAAACAGCAGCTGAAACGAGTGGCAAACTATTTTAGAAAATGTTGTAAAGATTAGGCCTAGGCGGAGTTGGCGGGGTTGCGCTATGGGGAACTCTGCGAAGTGGCCCAAAAATTCCACCTCACTACGCTGAGTTCCCCTTTTAGTGATATATTACGCTTTATGCGGCTTGAATTGCGTTCTCGCACCAGTAATCACATGTGACCAGCACCACGCAGACGTGGCCATCTTGTCTTTTACTCTGTTTATGGTGTTGGGTTTATTGCAATCCTTCCTAACTCTCTTTATTCCTCCCCCTATCAAACTTATCTCTATCTCTTTTTTATTTATTATGTTAGTGTGTGTCTTTGTGTTTGTGTATTTTATCTTTTTTGTAAGTTTATTTGAGTTTGTTTGTGACCTTTGTACTTTTTTCATTTTTTGCTTTAATGCCTCATTTTTGTCATTCCTTCCTTCCTTCCTTCCTTCCTTCCTTGAGCTAGAAGAGGGCTGGAACCGTGGAGGTGGGCGAGGATGCTTGGGGAGCCGCTATAAATGCCATGGCATATGATGTGCTGGCCCCAGTAAGTCCTCCTGTAAATGTAATTATAATTTCCCTAACAGTTACCGCTCCACATTTAGAATAATTTTTCCTTTTTATTTATTTTAGAGTCCTAATTTTGTTCCAAATTTGTTCTAATGTTTGCTAAATTCTTCTTATCCCTGCATTATCTTATTTACTTATTTTTTATATTTCAATTTTCTGTACTTGACTTCAAACTGTCGGTCTCTAGCTTTCTTTTTTCTGCTTAGTCATTAAGCTTTCCCTCTTCCCTTACATATCTTGTGGACTGGTACTATAAGACTCAGAGAACCCATTTTAGGTCAGGTACTCTACTATGAAGATTGCATGCCCAAGTAAGGTATTCTACGCACGTTTGTTGAGAGGGCATTCTTTTTCTTACTCATGCTTAAACAATAAAACGAGAGAGTGGCCATGGTCATGGTGGATCCCGCAATGTTGTGTATGTATTATTATCACAGTATATCAGCAGTTGATGACAGTGCAGCATGGCTGGAAGCATGAGGACTGCCCCATTGCATTTGCCTAGCAAGACCATATGTCCTTCATTAACCAATTTTTCTACCCCTTCATTACACTTCGAATAATTCAGGTTCATCATAGCTCTGCCACTCCAATACAAACAGTTTTTGGTTGGCTTTTCAAACATTGCCAATCAATAAAATGCCCAACGTGATATTTTAATAGAAGATACTGCTACCGAACTGTAGTGATGTATTGTGGTTGTATGTTGTTAAAAACAAAATAATTGGGGGAGGCATATCTGGCTTCTAAAATGTACAATGTTTTTTCTAGCCACACAGACCACCAGTGCCGGGACCACCAGCCAGAGCACCAGCGGAGCGGAGGCAGTAACGGCAATCGAAGGGGGAGACACAACATCGGCAGCGATGGGCAGTGTTAAATCACATTGCTTCTTTATTGTGTTGGGGCCCTCTTGAAGCTGTCAGCGGCTCTTAGCTTCACAAGCTGAAGAGATGTGAGTATTGAAATCACATGTTTGAGGTCACGAGTCATGTGCACAGGCCTTTTGTCTGGCAGTATTATGGGTGATGTCTCTTCTCTAGTGCATCTAAAAGCAAACAAGCAAGAAAAACATTAGTGAAATGTGGTATTGTTGCAGTTTGAATTAGTACAAACAATATCATTTAGTGTGGTTACTTAAGTTATAAATAATTAACAACAATGCAGTGTATCCATTCAAAAGTAAAACCACACCAACATAAAGTTTCATTTACAATCAGGAAGGATGAGAATGAGCAACAACATACAGATGCGCCTGTTTGTTTATGTGCATCAAGTTGGGATGAGAGAAAAAGAACAAATAATGAACGGAATGCTGAACAATGCAAACATTCACTCCCCGTCACAAACATCAGGGTTTAATCTATTGTTTTTTTGCTCAGTACGCCACCCCAGTTTGGACCCAGCCATATGCAAATCAGTTTTGACCCTGCTCCTCATAGAAACAGTCCAGCCCGAACTGCCAAACCAGGTCCTCCCTGGATAGGAAACAAGCATCTTGGGAGCGGTTTCGAGATATCATCCCTCATCAGCCAGGCTAGCTAGAATCCTGTGGTGCTGTGAACACACGAACCACGTCTGGGCATTTCTTTCTCACTTAGGGGGGACAAAAGTTGGGATGTGGCACTAAGGGAGGTGCAGGTGACAATGGAATAATCATTAAAAAAATGAATACCGTTGTGCGGCTTTGCGCCTGTGGAAGACAGTAGGTTAATGGATGTTGAGAACATGTGAAAAAGAAAATTATAAAAAAGTTTTTTTTAAAGTACTTTTTTTTAAAAACAAATAAAAAAGAATTTACTTTAAAAAGAAATTATAGTAAATACAAAATGACAGTAAATAAAAAAAACATGTGGAAAAATTATCCAAAAAAATTAAAAATAAAAATATATAATTGCTGATGTACTAGGGGACTACAGTGGGAAACTGTCATACCTTTCAGATGCTCTCCCTGGTGAGGGGAACTGGGGCTGCGAGCTGCTGATGATTTTAACGAACGTGATATCTTGAAACCCAATTTTAGAATTGTGATTGTTGCACTTGAGCGTTTTTTTTAACCATTTCACAAATCGTTTGATGTTCTTCCTTGGGGGCTTTTAATATAAGGGAATTGATATTTTAGGCATTCTGACACCTGAACACCTTTCATTCTCCTTTAATCTGCCCAGCCGCTTCTCAGTCGACACTCGGCGGCGGTGGGCGCCATCTTGAGTGAGGCAGGCGGGGAGAGCGCTCTAGTCGCGCCGTCCTCCCGCCCTCTTGGTGTATTTAACTGAGCCCTTCGCAGCGCTCGGTGCCTTTCAGATGCTCTCCCTGGTGAGGGGAACTGGGGCTGCGAGCTGCTGATGATTTTAACGAACGTGATATCTTGAAACCCAATTTTAGAATTGTGATTGTTGCACTTGAGCGTTTTTTTAACCATTTCACAAATCGTTTGATGTTCTTCCTTGGGGGCTTTTAATATAAGGGAATTGATATTTTAGGCATTCTGACACCTGAACACCTTTCATTCTCCTTTAATCTGCCCAGCCGCTTCTCAGTCGACACTCGGCGGCGGTGGGCGCCATCTTGAGTGAGGCAGGCGGGGAGAGCGCTCTAGTCGCGCCGTCCTCCCGCCCTCTTATCTCCCTACATAATGTGCAAGGCGGCCAGACGGCGCAGCGGGCGCGCCGGATACGCGCCGAAGCCGCGCCTAAGCCAAGCCCGTCTGCGCCCGTCCGCGCCCAGACCGCGCCGGGCGCAGGGCATGCTGCCCATTGTCTTCCTACCATCAGGTATGACTTTGATGAGCTGCGTGCACTGCACAGCGTAACGGGAGTTCATCACTGTAAGGGCTGCGTCCCTACTGACCTCTTGTGGGGCCCATTCTCATGCCGACACTGCAAGTGGACGTCCCTGGATACCACCCCTGGAGTACCCAAATCATTGCCCACATTAAAGAATAAGCTTAAAACCTTTAAGGGAGGGCTCATTAATGCCAGGTCCCTAGCGTGCCACGGTCAAGACATACATGACCTAATTTTACACCATGGCTTGGATGCTCTTTTTATAACCGAAACCTGGCTCAATGACTCATCCAACCCAGATCTAGCTACTGCCCTCCCCCCAGATTTTACCATTTTTAGGCGGGACAGACCCACCGGGAGAGGAGGGGGGTTAGCTCTTGTCATTAAAAAATCTTTTACGTGCCATACCTTTGATCTAGACCATCTTAAGGACAGCGAGGGCATGGGCTTTTCGATCAAAATAAATGCCTCCACCTCCTTTTCAGGGGGACTTATCTATCGTCCTCCGGGTAACGCCACCCCCTTTCTGGACTCCCTTAACGAGGCTCTCGGGTCACTTATGACTCATTATCCCAGCTTTACTCTTTTAGGCGACATGAATCTGTACTTGGAATCCTGTACGGACCCCCATAATATTAGCTTCCAACAGTCGCTAAGCATTTTTGGTCTCTCCCAACTCGTTACCACCTCGACACACCAAGCAGGCCATACGCTAGATGGCATCTGCTCTAACTTGACAACGTTAACTACGTCCCTCCCGATCCCTCAAATTTGGACCGACCACTGTCTCATCCCTTTTGCCATAAAGGAAAAACCCTCCATGCCCTCTAGCGCTAAGCATTCCCTCCCTTCCTTCTCCACCAATTGGAAGAAAGTGGCCGAACGTATCAAGTCAGATCCCCAGCCCCTGGCCCCGACCCCCACACTTGTCGGAGATGCAACGTCCGACTCCCGCAATTTCCACACCTGGATTGACCAAATTGTCTTCGACAATTCTAATCCAAAGGCCCACCATCCTGAGCGCCGTCAAAGAAAGCCCAATGCTCCTTGGTACACACAGTCCCTCACTGAAATCCATCTCCTTTGCAGAATTCAAGAAAGGAAATGGAGAAAAACCTATGACGAAGCCTCAAGACTACTTTACATCCAGCAGAGGAAATTATACCTCTCTAGTATCAAAGCGGCCAAAAAGGAATACTTCACCAAAGCCATAGACGAAGCCCAACAAAAACAACAAACCGTCTTTTCCATAGTTAAGTCCTTTACCCATCCCAAAGCTCTCTTACCCGAAATTCCCCCATCCCAAATCTTATGCAATCAAATTGCTGATTTTTTCATAGATAAAATTGCCAACATCCAGAAGGATTTCCCCCAACCCCTAATCACTACCCATGAAGCCGTTACAAACTCATTCACCTTTGGCAGTTTTTCACCAGTCTCCCTCCAACAAACTCAGAAGGCAATCCTGGCCTGTAAATCGGGAGCTCCTACGGACTCATGCCCCCCTAGTATTCTTCACCATCTCATCGAGGCTGTAAATCCCACAATTAACGCCATCATTAATGAATCCCTTTGCTCAGGCATTGTACCCGATGACTGGAAAAAGGCCATTGTAAAGCCCCTAATGAAGAAGCAGAACAAATCCCCCACTGATCTCACTAATATGCGTCCGATCTCATTATTACCCGCTCTAGGTAAAATCACGGAGCAATTAGTGTATGGGGAGTTAAAAACCTTTGTAGAGAACAACCACATTCTGCACCCCCAACAATCAGGGTTCCGCCCCGGCCACTCCACTGAAACTGCTTTAATAGAATTATCGGACTCCATTAAGTTCTTGCAGGATGAGGGGAGACAGGTTGTACTCATCCTGCTTGACCTAACAGCAGCGTTCGACACCATCTCGCACGCCATTCTTATTAACAGAATGCGCGAGATAGGTGTTGCAAACACTGTGTTGACATGGATAATTTCGTTCCTATCCAACAGATCTCAAACGATATCATTAGGCCCTTATCTATCCAGCGAAAGATCAATCACATCCGGTGTCCCCCAGGGGTCCATACTTAGTCCTCTCTTTTTTAACATTTACATGGCCCCCCTCCTTGCAGTGATTGAATCTCACGGAATCCTCGTCACATCGTACGCTGACGACACTCAGCTTGTCGTCACCATTGATAAAAAATGCACGGATGCAGACATTAGATTTCAGAACTGTCTCTCTGAGGTTTTCCTATGGCTGAATAAAAATCATCTCAGATGCAACAGTGCTAAGACTGAAATAATACCTCTAGGGAAAGATCTATCCTTTTGCCCAAAAGACTGGTGGCCTAGAAATTCAGAAGCCCCTCCGAGTGCTGTCTCCTCGGCCCGTAACCTTGGCATTCAATTTGACGCATCCCTTACCTTCGATGACCATGTCCGTATCACTGCTGGGTGCTGTTTTAGTCTCATCAGATCACTGAAGAAATTCTTTGACTTTCTCCCCATTGCAGCCAGAAAATCAGTCGCGGTTGCTTTAATTCTCTCCCGACTTGATTATTGCAATGGACTAATGGCAGGAGTGAAGAAGTCTACCCTCAGGAAACTACAAAGCGTGCAACACGCCGCGGCCAGACTCGTGCTTAAACTCCCCAGAAGGTCTTCTGCCTCAGCAGCCCTTAACGCTCTTCACTGGTTACCACTCCACAAAAGAATTTTGTTTAAACTTCTGCTCACTGTACTCAAAGCCACTAGAAAAACTGGCCCCCTCTACTTTACCAAGCGTTTTACATATTACAATCCCACACGCTGCCTAAGATCCTCAGGAACTAATCTTGTCATAATTCCAAGATTCAAGTTAAAAACCAGGGGGGGGAAGACCTTCTCCTTCCTAGCTCCTAGAGCCTGGAACAGCCTCCCTGTCAATCTCAGGTTAGTTGAAACTGAGTGCCATTTCAGGAAACTTCTGAAAACCTGGGTGTTCCAGCAATCTGATACCTCGGTCCTAGCAGCCATATGATATGATTCATCCTATCACCACATTTCTCTCTTCTGTAAGCTCAGCGCCAAGATGCTCCTTCCGGAGCGATAGCCGCGCTTTATAAATTTCCATAAATATCAAATATCAAATATCAAACTCATTGGGATTTTGGAGAAAGAGAGTGGTGCAGGTAAAAAATGCAAAATAAGTATATAATAATATAAAACACTGTTCATACAGTACATTTATTGTGAGCAGCCAGGCCTCAAGCATATTAATAAACAGAGAAAAGTAAAAATAATTAGCACAAACAAAAAGGTTTAGGCCTCTACATACAAAATGTCTTTGAAAACTGAAAAAAGGATGGTTGCACAAAATGACCACATGGTTAAACAACAAGCCAGGAGCCATGGAAAACAAAGAACACATGCAGACCTACAGCAAAAAACACATTGGCTGGCTAACAAAATGCATGCAACAACGTGAACAGGTCCTTAACAGGTTATGTTCATAGTTGTTGACCTTCACCCTGATAGAGGAACGCAGACAACCAGTGGTTGTCTTAGGAAACCCCTCACCCACCTACCTAGTAGGTGGCATGCATCATCATAGGGGTCCAGCTGGATTGCCTAGTGCAATCCAGCTGTGCTTCAACGCCTGATTTACAGCGGAGCAGGTTATTTGGTGAAAAGTGAAGTGCTATGTGAATAAGTGATAAAAATGTCTCTAGGAAATGCCCTTATAAAAGTTTTAATAGAAGGGTCCTAGGACATGAGTAAAAACATAGGGGCAGATTTACAAGCTCCTTGCGCCACTTTTGCATCACTTTTCCCATGTTAAAAATGATGCAAAAGGGGCGCAAGTGGATTGTCAATCTGACCAACAGTCTGGATATACATGAGGTGAAAATGTGCCTCAATATCCCTAAAGAGTGTAGGTCTGCTAGTTTCATCCTTCTACGATATTTGTGAGGCTTTCTTCAGGACCATGAGAGTGAGTGTGGCCAGAAAAAAACTTGAAGGCCACTCCGGGTGTATATATCAGCGCACACCCTAAAGTGCGCTGTGAGTGTGGTGGGATCTTGTTACTTACAGATCCTGCACGTTGAATATTTGAAAAGGAAAGGTACAGTTTGACATGTATATCTATAAACAGGTAGTATTTGTCATGCATGTCTTGCGTATCTGCGACCCTCCATGCGTAGTGTAGCACGGCTATAAAATGAAATGAGGGCATCATGCATGTGACTTCATGAAGGCATGCATGATGGCTATCTAGAAAATAACTGTGCGTGGTTACAATGTGCCGTGAGAGCACACAACTAAGTTCATGTGGGAGTTATTACACAAACTATTTCTTTGTCACTCTGCGTGTTATCAATGGTTGTGGACTATGTTACGTCAAAGGTGTCGCTTTTTGGCACAATTGGTGAAAACGATTTTAAAATGTATCCGGTGATTTTTGTTGCGTGTGGTTTTAAAAACAGAAAACACAAAAAACATGACTGCGGTAACACATAAACTAAAACTCTGCGTGTGTTTGGATTCATGGATTCTGTCACACAGTGGATCTTCCTATTTTGGGACCCTGTGGAGTTGAATTAGCCGTGAAAAGGATTGCGGTCAAAAGTATTTCGCATGCTGCATAGTAGGTGCTAAAGATCGGGGCGCTTTTACTTACTTTTGTCTTAGAATATCTTCTGCTGCAACCTACAGTGTGGACAGGATCCCGCTGGTGTGGCGTGTATCTCGTGTGTCCGAACTTGTAGTTACATTGAGGGGTGTGGTCACGGCTTAGCACGCTAGGTTACGTGACGTGCTTCCGTGAGAATAGGGCTAGAACAGTAACCTCTGTTAGCGTTGTGTCCCTTGCGGAGCTTGTGATTTATACGTGAGTGTAATGCGCATGCGAGCACCATGATATGCTAGCTGTAATGATCATACTGTGTGAAGGGGATTATAGTGGTTAAAAGAGCCTCATATATAGACAATTTTAAGCTGACTTTGAGTTGTGAATGTCATACGTAGACTTCAGGCTATGGCTATATACGCAGTTAGTCGCGCAGTGTGCCCTTACTATTAGCTATATTAGACTGCCTTCCGGCTGTGATTTTAAGATATTTCCTGACTTCAGGCTATGTAAATACTAATATCACAATGTAAGGATTAATGTTAATGCAATATCGGCAAAATATGTAGAGTAGCCTTATGCAGTAGGTGTTCAATAGGTGTTCAGGGGAATATTTTAAAGCACCAGATGGAGTTTAGTAGTAGTTCTTTGTGGTGATTATGTCAGATGGTCGGTTTTGGCACAATAATTACTTGACTAGGGAGCCTATGCTCTTGACTGTGACGTGTGTTATCGTCTCAGGCGAGAACATGTGGGCCATTTGAATGGTTGCTAAACCCTAATGGGAGAGTCACAGATGTCGTGTGACCCTGAGTTATGTGTTAAGAAACCTGTAATAGAAAATCAAGATTTATGGTCCCCATATATGGGGAGTTGGTTATACTCTCTGTATTGCATTCCATGGGACATTGTCATTAAGACCTGTGATATAACTAGAAAGTCTGTAAACTCAACGTTGCTCTTTTTCTAAGAGTAGGTTCTGCAAATTGTTTGTATGTACATCTGGTTGTTCGATGACCACCTAGGCCATATCGTTGGTCGTATGCCCAGCAGTAAGGAAGTGATCGGTCATTTTTGTAGTGTTACACTTACACCGGATATTGCTCCTGTCTTCGCATATTCCAGTCTTTATATTTCGGCTGGTCATACCCACGTATCGGAGATTACATGGGCACTTGATACGCTATAGTACATTGGCTGAATTGCAGTTTGTGTGTCTTTTTATGTGCCATGTTTTCCCTTTTTCAAGATTTAAAGTTTTAGTCACTTTGGTGAGTTGGCACACTCTGCAATCGACACAGGGAAAGTGGCCAAAGATATTTGGTAGACCCCATGCATTTAGGACCGTGTTGTTTGTGGTCATTTGTTGCTTGAGGCGTGTAGATACCAAACTGTCTCGTAAATTTTGTGCTCTTTTGTTGGAGAAAAGAGGCTTTCCCCATTGCAGTTTGCCAGATGTTACTATTCGCCAGTTGTTCTGGATGATTTTGGTAACTTTGTTTGAAATGGAGTTGTAAGTGGTTACACAGGTGAGTGGGATTGCAGATGCAGTTTTGTCTACATTGTCTAGTAGACTCTCTCGGTTCTGGTTTCTGTCTCTTTTTTGGGCTTTGTGGATGACTTTGTCAGGATAGCCCCTGTTCTTCAGTTTTTAGGTCTCATCTATTCCATCCCGTCGGCATGGTAGGCGAGATTATAGTGAGGCTACCGAAAAGTCTCCCCAAACAGCGAATTCGATACAGTTCATGTGAGCCAGGCACGTGCACATCACATCACACACCATTTGTTATCAGCTTGTGAGCCTGGGCCTCAGACTCAAAGGGTCCACTCCCCCCATCAGACTTCAAAGAAACTGCTCTGCTCCCCCGCCCCCCCACACATTGCAGAGAGCTTGTTTTTCACTGCTCCGAGAGGCTTCTTTGTATCAGCCTGACTGCATGCTTGTTTAATGTGGTGGATACTCACTGCCATCTAGTGGCCATGTTTTATTGCGAAAAGCTTCAGCCTCCTGCCCGTCCCCGAGCCTTGTCCTCCCCGCGCGGCCTCAAGCGCCATCGCTCCGGGGCTTCCATCCAAAGTACGTCAACAAAAAAAGGGGCATATGTTTGTTTAATCACAGTGGGAAGTGATAATATAGATACTTGTATCTCTGCTGCTTTTCAGAGTTTCATTTAATTACATTTATCTTGCGCTTTCTCAGACTTAACAGTAGACACACTTTATACAACTTGTTTTTCATATCACATGATTATTCGTACATTGCAGTCCCTTAATGTGCACGGAGCATCTGTGTTGATGTTTGTGCGATTGAGTGCATTATCTCACTAGCGATTTTGATACATGCGTCACTATTTCCTGTTGTAGACTTTTGTTCCTTGGGAGATTCCAGGCTTTTTTTTAGAACAAGAACATTGGATCACCTTTGATGAAACTATCATGGGCACCAACATTGTGAACTCTAGTAGTATAACAAAATCCAAATTTACTGCTTGCAAAACAACAAGAAAGCAGTCACAATAAATGTTGTAACTGTCAACAGACATGCACATATCACCCAATCTGCAAAAATACACCAGCTGTATCTGCAAACTGGAAGAATCATAAGCTTACGTACCAGAATTCACAAAATCTTAGGTGGACATTACCCTCCTTTACACAGGAAGAATCTGATCTACTTAGTTGTTAGAACTTTGTAGTATTACAATCAGGTGACGAGAGCAGTAAAAAGGTGCACCATTTTATATGACAGCCAACAAGTGCTAGATGCTATAGGACTACCAGGAAATGCCAACAATGTTCTATATGAATAAATAACTTCCTTTTACTTCCTTGCTTATCTTTTTCCTCCCAGTGGGAGTTTTAACTCCTCCCTCACCCTCACACCCCCTCACCCTCTCACCCCCTCACCTTCACACACCCTCACCCTCACACACCCCCCTCACCCTCACTCACCCCCTCACTCACCCTCCCACCCTCAGACACCCTCTCACCCTTTCACACTCTCTCACCCTTGCACACCCTCTCACCCTCACCATCACACCCTCACACACCTTCACAACCTCACACCCGCTCACCCTCACACCCCCTCACTGTCACACCCCCTCACCCTCACACCCTCACCCACCCTCACCCTCACCCCCACCCTCACACCCTCACCCTCACACACCCCCAAACCCTCACACCTCCTTACTCTCACACCCCCTCACCCTCACACCCCCTCACCCTCACAATCCATCACACCCTCACCCTCACACCCCCTCACCCTCAAACCCCTCAACCTTACCCCCTCACACCCTCACACCCCCTCACCCTCACATCCTCACCCTCACACACACCCTCACTCTCACACCCCCTCACTGTCACACCCCCTCACTGTCACAACACCCTCACTCACACACCCTCACGCCTCACACTCCCTCACCCTCAAAAACCCTCACCCTCACACCCCTCACCCTCACACCCCCTCACACTTACACCCCCTCACACCCCCTCTCACTCCCCCATGCCCTCACTGTCACACACCTCACTGTCACACCCCCTCACCCTCACACCCCCTCACCCTCACACACCCCGACCCTCACCCTTACTCACCCTCACACCCCCTACCAACCCCACCCCCTCACACACCCTCACACCCTCACGCCTCACATACCCACACTATCACCCTCACACACCCTCACCCTCAAACCCCCTCACCCTCCCACACCCTCACCCCCATCACCCTCACCCTCACACACCCTCACCCTCACACCCTCGCCATCACACCCTCACCCTCACCTCTCACACCCCACACCCCCTCACCCTCACTCCCCCTCACCCTCACTCACCCTCACACCCTCACATCCCCTCACCCCCTCACCCTCACACCCTCACACTCCCTCACCCTCACACTATCTCACCCTCACACCTCCTCACCCTCACACCCCTCACCCTCACACACACCTCACACACCCCCTCACCCTCACACACCCCTCACCCAACCTCTCACCCTCACACACCCTCTCACACCATCTCACCCTAACATACCCTCTCACCCTCACCCTCACACACCCTCAGACCCTCACACACCCTCACACCCTCACACAACCTGTCACCCTCACACCCCCTCACACCCACTCACACCCCCAAAACCCTCACCCTCATATCCCCTCACCCTCACCCCTCACCCTCACAACCCCCTCACCCTTACACCCCCTCACTCTCACACACCCATACCCTCACACACCATCACCCTCACACACCCTCAAACACCCTCACCCTCACACACCCTCATCCTCACACACCCTCACTCACCCTCTCACCCTCCACACCCTCTCACCCTCACACACCCTCTCACCCTCCACACCCCTCTCACCCTCACACCCCTCACCCTCACACCCTCACCCTCACACTCCTCTCACCCTCACACACACTCTCACCCTCACACCCCCTCACCCTCACACCCCCTCACCCTCACACCCCTCACCCTCACACCCCTCACCCCCTCACACCCCTAAACCCCCTCACCCTCACCCTCACACCCTCACCTTCACAAAAAACCCCTCACTCTCACCCCCCTCACTCTCACATCCCCTCACCCTCACACCCCCTCACCCTCACACACACCCTCACCCTCACACACCCCCTCATCCTCACACCCCTCACCCTCACATCCACTCACCCTCACACCCTCACACCCCTCAACCTCACACCACCTCACACACCCTCTCACCCTCACACACCATCACCCTCACACCCCCTCACACACCCTCACCTTCACCCGTCACCTTCACCCCCGTCACCTTTACCCCTGTCACCCTCACCCTCACCCTCACACACTCACACCCCTCTCAGCATCGCAACCCCTTACCCTCACACCCCCTTACACCCCCTCACCCTCACAACCCTACCCCCTCACACCCCCTCATGCTCACACCCCCTCACCATCGCACCCCCTCACCCTCACACCCCCACACCCTCACACACCCTCACCCTCACACACACTCCCCCTCACACCCTCACACCCCTCACACCCTCACCCTCACACACACTTACCCTCACACCCCCTCACACACCCTCACTCACCCTCACACCCTTACCCTCACTCCCCCTCCCCCTCATAACCCTCCACCCTCACACCACCCCTCACCCTCACCCCCTCATTCTCAAACACCCTCACCCTCACCCTTACTCACCCTCACACCCCTACCAACCCCACCCCCTCACACACCCTCACACCCTCACCCTCACATACCCACACTATCACCCTCACACACCCTCACCCTCAAACCCCCTCACCCTCCCACACCTCACCCCCATCACCCTCACCCTCACACACCCTCACCCTCACACCCTTGCCATCACACCCTCACCCTCACCCTCACACCCCCACACCCCCTCACCCTCACTCCCCCTCACCCTCACTCACCCTCACACCCTCACATCCCCTCACCCCCTCACCCTCACACCCCTCACACTCCCTCACCCTCACACTATCTCACCCTCACACCTCCTCACCCTCACACCCCTCACCCTCACACACACCTCACACACCCCCTCACCCTCACACACCCCTCACCCAACCTCTCACCCTCACACACCCTCTCACACCATCTCACCCTAACATACCCTCTCACCCTCACCCTCACACACCCTCAGACCCTCACACACCCCACACCTCACACAACCTGTCACCCTCACACCCCCTCACACCCACTCACACCCCCAAAACCCCCTCACCCTCATATCCCCTCACCCTCACCCCCTCACCCACACACACCCCCTCACCCTTACACCCCCTCACTCTCACACACCCATACCCTCACACACCATCACCCTCACACACCCTCAAACACCCTCACCCTCACACACCCTCATCCCTCACACACCCTCACTCACCCTCTCACCCTCTCACCCTCACACACCCTCTCACCCACACACTCCCTCTCACCCTCACACACCCTCTCACCCTCACACCCCTCACCCTCACACTCCCTCACCCTCACACACACTCTCACCCACCCTCACACCCCCTCACCCTCACACCCCCTCACCCTCACACCCCTCACCCTCACACCCCTCACCCCCTCACACCCCTAAACCCCCTCACCCTCACCCTCACACCCTCACCTTCACAAAAAACCCCTCACTCTCACCCCCCCTCACTCTCACATCCCCTCACCCTCACACCCCCTCACCCTCACACACACCCTCACCCTCACACACCCCCTCATCCTCACACCCCCTCACCCTCACATCCACTCACCCTCACACCCTCACACCCCTCAACCTCACACCACCTCACACACCCTCTCACCCTCACACACCATCACCCTCACACCCCCTCACACACCCTCACCTTCACCCGTCACCTTCACCCCCGTCACCTTTACCCCTGTCACCCTCACCCTCACCCTCACACACTCACACCCCTCTCAGCATCGCAACCCCTTACCCTCACACCCCCTTACACCCCCTCACCCTCACAACCCTACCCCCTCACACCCCCTCATGCTCACACCCCCTCACCATCGCACCCCCTCACCCTCACACCCCCACACCCTCACACACCCTCACCCTCACACACACTCCCCCTCACACCCTCACACCCCTCACACCCTCACCCTCACACACACTTACCCTCACACCCCCTCACACACCCTCACTCACCCTCACACCCTTACCCTCACTCCCCCTCCCCCTCATAACCCTCCCACCCTCACACCCCCTCACCCTCACCCCCTCATTCTCAAACACCCTCACACCCCCTCACCCTCACACCCCTCACCCACCCACACCTTCACACCCCTTCACCCTCACACCCCTCACACCCTCTCACACACCCTCACTCACACCCTCACCCTCACACACCCTCACCTCCACACCCTCACACACCCTCACACCCTCACACCCCCTCAACCTCACCCCCTCACTCTCACACCCCCTCACTCACCCTCACACCCCCTCATTCACCCTCACCCCCTCACCCTCACACCCCTCACCCTCACAACCTGCGCACCCTCACACCCCCTCACTCTCACAACCCTCTCACCCGCACCCTCACAACCCTCACCCTCACACTCACACACCCTCACCCACTTTCACACACCCTCACCCACCCTCACCCACCCTCACCCACCCTCATACACCCTCACACACCCTCACACACCCTCACAAACCCTCACTCACCATCACACACCCTCACACACCCTCACACCCCCTCACACACCCTCACCAGCGTAGCATAACAAAACATAGCATTGCATAACAAAACACAGCATAGCATAACAAAAAAATCATAGGATAGCAAAACATAGCATAGCATAACAAAACAAAACATAGGATAGCAAAACAAAACATAGCATAACACAACTAAACATAGCAAAGCAAAACACAACGAAGCATAGCATAACAAAACACAACAAAACATAGCATAGCATAACAAAACATAGCATAACAAAACAAAGCATAGAATAACATAACAAAGCATAGAAAACCAAAACATAGCATAGTATAACAAAACATAGCATAGCATAACAAAACACAACAAAACAGCAGAACAAAACATAGCATAAGATAACAAAACATAGCATAACATAACAAAACAAAGCATAGCATAACAAAACATAGCAAAACAAAACATAGCAAAACAAAACAAAACATAGTATAGCATAACAAAACACAACAAAACATAGCATACATAACAAAACATAGCATAGCAAAGCATAGCAAAACATAGCATAGCATAACAAAACACAACAAAACACAGCATAGCATAGCAAAAAAAGGTTAGCATAGCATAGCAGAACAAAACATAGCATAGTGAAGCATAGCATAGCATAACAAAACATAGCAAAACAAAGCATAGCATAATAAAACACAACAAAATATAGCATAGCATAACAAAACATAGCATAGCATAACAAAGCATAGCATAGCAAAACACAACAAAACATAGCATAGCAAAACAAAACACAACAAAACATAGCATAGCATAACACAACAAAGCATAGGATAGCACAACTAAACATAGCATAGCATAACAAAATGAAGCATAGGATAGCAAAACAAAACATAGCATCGTATACCAAAACATAGTATAGCATAAAAAACATAGCATAATCTAACAAAACAGCATAACAAAACACAACAACTCATAGCATAACAAAACATAGCAAAACACAACAAAACATAGCATAGCTTAACAAAACACAACAAAACATAGCATAGCAAAACAAAACATATAATAGCATAGCAAAACATAGCGTAGCATACCAAACACAACAAAACATAGCATAGCATAGCATAACAAAACATAGCATAGCAAACCAAAGCATAGCATAATAAAACACAACAAAACATAGCATATCATAACAAAACATAGCATATCATAACAAAACATAGCATAGCATAACAAAACACAGCATAGCATAGCATAGCCTAACAAATCAAAGCATAGGATAGCAAAACATAGTATAGCATAACTAAACAAAACATAGAATAGCAAAACAAAACATAGCATAACATACAGAATCACTCAGCACCACCACAGCATCACTCAGGGGCACCACAACATCACTATGCGCTACCACAACATCACTGAACGCCACAGCATCACTCGTTCGCCATCACAACATCACTCAGCGCCGCCACTGCATCAATCTGTGCAACCATTCAACAACTGTTTCAAATATGTTCTCTCAATGTTTCAAGCTTTATTACAAATGTAACAAAAAGTTGTTAATATTTCACTTCTGTTCTTGGATTTTCGTCACAATAAAATACACTGAACATAATCTTCACAAAGGGTATTTACAAAAGTTTAAACTATTGCCATTATAATTTACACAAAATTTTATTTAAGTATTATATTATTAAGAAAAAATTAAAAGCCATTGTTATTTGTAATATCAATACTTGTAAGTCACGTAAATACAACACATATTGCATTACAAATGCTATAGATGTCACATTTGCGAAAGTTATAACTATTGGCATTGTAAATAACAAAGCTATTAATTTAGCTATTTTCAAAAACAAAACATAAATTAAAAATCTGTCATTTACAATACCAATAGCTCAAACTTTCCTAATGCGAGACCTATTGCATTGCAAATGCTTGTTTGGTCAGTGAATCTGATTGGAATTTGAAATCCTTGACTTCGCTGCAATTGCGTCTCAATCTGAGATATTTGCCATAGGGCAGGTTTTCCCTTCATGGTCGGGATGAAAGCTTTCAAAGCGCAGTAGTGAGTTTTTTGCCGTTGGTTTGAAGTGTGTCTTGGTGGTAAGAATACCTCTGGGTGCCTCTATGCCAAAGGTCTAGGAA